>NW_023416361.1:635000-769791 GCF_014108235.1 Myotis myotis
CATTGTGCTCACTTACTGAGGTGCCCGTCCCATCCTGGGCGACAGGCCTTGGGGTGGAGCCCCCGAAAACCTCCAGCCCCTGTTCTTGACTCTGAAAGTCCCCGATATGACAAATTCATTTCGTTACAGTGAATTTACCAACACTAACACCTCACGTCTCTGAGCCCCCCGCGAGCCCCAGGCAGGCCTGCGCCCGGGGGTGGGAGAGCGAGAGCCCACGTTGCCGCCGGCAAAGGCAGCTCCTGGGGCGGGCCCTGCAGTGAAGCCTAGGCCGTCTGAGCTCAGGTGTCCGCGGGCAGCTGTGGGTCCTCCACGGCACCGGTGCCCAAAAGGAGCACAGGTGACGAAGGGCGTCGCTGAGACCCAGACCTCGTGGAGCGGCAGGGCCAGAGCGGCCAGGCCCTCCACCCTCTGCCCCCTGGGGCCCCGTAGCCCTGACACCCCCGAGTCTCACTTCCTCACAGACACCTCACTTCCTGGGTGTGAGTTCAAGGTCTCCAGCCCAGGAGCCTCTCCCAGCTCCCAGCACCCGGGTGCGTCTGCACACTGTCCCCCACCCCACCTCCCCACCCCTCGACTTAGGCAAGAGCCAGTGTTCCTCTGGGAGAGCTGGCACCTTCCGGCCGCACCCCCACCCCACCCCGCCGCACCCCTGCCCCAGAACAGGCACAGCCTTGCCATCTCAGAGAACCGCCCGCTGACAACCGCCTTCCCACCAGCCGGTGAGAAGCCGGAGAACGGGCCACGCCTGATCTGTAAGTCACAGCGCGTTGCACAATCCAGCGAGTTCTCTGTCCGCCGTGAGTGCTAGCATCTCAGAGCCCATTTCTTTTCTTCTTTTTAATACATTTTATTGAGAGGAAGCAAGAGGGAGAGAGAGAAACATCAATGATGAGAGAGAATCATGGATCGGCTGCCTCCTGCACACCCCACACTGGGGATGGAGCCCACAGCCCACATGTGCCCTGACCGGGAATTGAACTGTGACCTCCTGGTTCATAGGTCGACGCTCAACCATTGAGCCACACTGGCCGGGCTCTCCGAGTCCATTTCTGCCACCGGCAGCTCCCAGGCCCCCGGGAGCACGTAGAAGCAAGCCCTCCCCACGCGGCAGCGTCTCCTGGATGCCCAGAGCCCGTGCCTCCTGCGCCTGAGCCTGAGCCTGTGGGGGCTGCGCCGGCAGCGACCCCAGACTGGCCACGCTGGGGGGAGCCCAAGGGAACGGCTCCTGGATTTCCAAGGAGGAAACTGAGGCCCAGGAAAGAGTCCCAGGCTGGCGTCACTGACTCCTGGAGGCACCAGGATTAGAACCTGGGTCTCCTGAGGCCCCACCCAGGCCCCTCCGTGGAGTAGGTGTCAGTGCTGGTGAGCCTGTCCCTCAGGGACTCGCGGAGTCAGGGACCGGCTGAGGAATTGGTGGCAGCAAGTAGGGCAACACCCTGGGAGGGGGAACCTGTGGCCGGGGCGGGGGTGCAAGATCGCTACCCACCCCTCCAGCCTCCAGGCCAAGCTGAGGAGGCCCTGGGGCACGCAGCCTGCTCCGCATTCAGGTGGAGAAACGGTGGCAGCCGGGCACCCTCTCTGGCCCTTCTGTTTAATGCCCCACGGCCTCCTGGCGCCGGGTGGTGGGGCCGTAACTCCCGCTGTCCAGGCAGGCCCTGAAGAACCGTCCTCATTCCTAGAGCCTTGGAGAGGGCTGACCGGTGGGCAGCCTGGGTCCGTCTGGGCTCCACCACGGACTGACTTGGGGGCTCTGAGCCTGGTTCCTCAGCCCCCCCCCCCGTGCCTGCTCCAGACGGTCATGCTGAGGACTGAGGAGCCAGGTGGGCCAGTGCCCGGTGTCTCTCAGAGGCCCCACCCCACCTTTCTTTGGCTCCGTCACACATCTGTGGGTGCAGGAGCACCCGATGAGGGCGAAGGGGGGACATTGGCATAGGTCCCTCCCAGCCAGGCCCGCCTGCCCGAGGGCCGGGTGCAGGAGCCTGGCGGGCGGCTGGACGGGGCCTCTGCGGCTAGGACTCGGCTGGCGGCTGACAGCGGGTGTGGCGAGCCTGGGGGCAGGGAGAGGACGCAGGAGCGGGAGGAGCGGGCATAGTTGGCATCTGCTGGGGGGAAGGAGTCCTGAGTTCCTGTGAGGACACAGAGCTCTGAGACTCCCGGGCGGGGAGGGCAGCGGGGAAGTGCCTCGGCCGGTCACACCTGGGCAGCGCTGGCCCTTCTTTTGTCTGCAGTTCAGGGCCCACGGTGGGCATGCAGGTCTGTGCTGGCACCACCAGGAGGTGGGCGGGCAGGGGCCCAGGGCACTTCCCTTCACTCTCTGCAGAGAGCACAGCCCGGCCCTCTGGAGCTCTGCTGGGTGCCCAGGCCACTTGCCAGAGGACCTCAGGCCCCGCCAGGCCAGGAGGGTGCTAACTTGGCGCCCTGAGGCTGCCCATCCTCGCAGGAGGGCACAGAGCAGCTGCCAGAATCCAGACAAATGGTAGCCTGGGCCTTGGGGAGAGCCCGGAGCCACGTTGGGGACAGAAAAGGGTCTGCTTCAGCCTTAGGGTTGGGGTCAGCTTGGCAGCTCTGTCCTCGCCTCCAGTGCCTGCCTGCCAGCTGCCACCTCCTGTGCAATGGCCTCCACGAACCAGGGGCACTTGGTGCTTCACCAAGTCCTTAAGCCACTGTGAGATGGCACACTGAGTCCATTTTACAGATGAGGAGACTGAGGCTCAGGGAGCTTCCTGCCAGGGAGGGCCGTGCCCAGCGCAGGTCTGCCTGCCTCCCGGCTCCGGCGCTCTTTAAGGGGAGGCTGTCCCAGCCTCTGGCTCTGGCACCTGAGCCAACAAGACCAAGCACCTCCCAGGACTGAGCTGCTGCCCTTGCAGCCAGGAGCATGGAGGGCAGGTCGGGAAGGGCTTCTCTGTCAGGGAAGATGGTGGCCTCTCTGACTCCAAGGCCCTGGGAAGACGGAATAGCCTCATGTGGTCACCGGGTGGGGTTGTTGGGGTCACACCTTGCTGGAGGCGGCGGGTGGTGTATGACACTTCCTCTCTCCGGCCTCGGGCCTGCCTGCCCTCCACGGCTGCCACCTGGCCCAGAGCGTCAGCACGGAGGCCGCCTTTCCAAGGACACGCTTCCTGGTCCAGGCCACTCGGGATTCCTCGCCAGCTGCTGCCCGGGGCAGCGCGCCAGGCAGGGCAGGGCCGGGGCAGGTGTGGTCCAGCTATCTGTTCGGCACCAGTTGGCTCATGGCGAGCGCTCGGCCGCTCCAGAACCCCAGCCTCCCTCCCTTTCCCTCTCCCACGTCCAGGACAGGGCTGCGTCCAGGACAGGGCTGCGAGGAGACCTGGGCGTAGCCACCACTGGCCTCGGCTTTACCGCTCGCCCTGTCCTCTGGGGACCCCGTCCCGCTCATGTCCGCGCGTCTGCCCACCTGCCCGGCCGCGGGAGCGGGGCCCAGGCAGGCGCGGCTCTAACTGCGCGGCCGGAAAGGCAGCCGTGGGCTCGTCTGAAAGCAAGCACAGCGCCCGGGAGCCAGAGCGGCAGCTCAGGGTCTGGGCCCAGCGCTGTTAGCTGTGCACATGCACTTGACAGATTTCTCAGCCACTGCGCCTCTGGTTCCTCCTCTCCGACGGGAATAGCAGTTCTTGCTCCAACGGGTGGGAGCAGCCCGCCAGCGTGGCTCGGTGCTCAGTGTCGACCTCTGAGCCAGGCGGTCACGGTTGGATTCCTGGTGCGGGCTCCATCCCCAGTGTGGGGTGCGCAGGAGGCACCCGGTCCATGATTCTGTCTCTTCATGGATGTTTCTCTCTCCTTCCCTCTCCCTTCTTCTCTGAAATCAATAATATATATTTCAAAACAAAACTGAAGAATGGGAGTGAAATGTGATAGATCCTGAACAGGAGATGATCCAGGGCCTGTCACATACGGGCTGTTCGTCAGTATTGGGGAGACTAAGGTAGCTCGCCCTGGGAGGCAGGAACCCGGGACCCATGCTGCCACCAGGACCTATTGGCGGGGACGAGGGAGCCAAAAGGGGGTTGGGGGCGCTGAGCCTTGTAAGGATTTAGGGGCGCAATCTGTCCAATCGCTTTGAAATAAAAAGTTGCTGTGAAACACCAGCCCTCATGGTGGGGCCAGGTTGGAGCAAGATGAAGGGACACACCAGGGCAGGTTGTGTAAAGTACGATGCGGATTTTAATTGCTTGAGTTCACAAGTCATAAAAGAAAAGTAATACTGCGCAGCCCTAGCCCCCCTTTCTACCGTGAGTCAAGAACCAGTTCCCACCTTGTTTCTTAGGTTCAAAGCATCTCCTGGCCTCATCATCCCCCTGACCCCCCCACGCCCACACCCCCCTGTGGTGAGAGGGCACGGCCTGCCCCTCCCCAGGCCGGTCTGTGACCAGGTGGGCAGGACCCAGAGTTGCCAGGCCTCCTGCTGATTGTGGCTCATTGTTGGGGTGAAGGGCGCTGCTATCTCACCCCCATCAGGCCTTGGGGGGGCTGTGCCCAGACAGTGGAAGCCAGAGGCTGCTCCCCTCGCTTCTGTCTGCTGCCGGTAGCATCCCTCCCTCCCCCACGCCCCTGCCCCCTTTGCAGGGAGCCAGGGAGGCGGGCCACCGGCAGACTCCCTGAGCCATCGCTGCTTCCTCCCAACCTAGGAACCCACTTCCTTCCGGGTTCCTCCCAGCCACGGTCCCCATGTCCTCAGAGCAGACAGATCTCCCAGCCCGCACCCGGCTCTCTGTCCCCACTCCCCACCCCAGCACTGACTCATCCCTCACCTCCCACTCAGGCTGTTTGCTGGGACGTGTCAGGACAGGGTGCCGGGTTCTGGTCCTGCCGGCTCCGCTCGGGGTGCCGCTCGGTGGGGGTGGCGGCGGGGGTGGGGGTGGGGCCCGTGGGAGGAATTGCTCTGACCTGCTTCTCTAGGCTTCCCTCCCTCACCCTCCTCCACCCCAGGCCGGTGGAGTGAACCCCAGAGCACCCCCATCATCTAATTACGATGTACCGCAAGGAGCCCAGCCTGGGGCTGCTGAGGCCAAGTGGGGGGCCATGGGGTTGAGGGGTGCTGCCCGTGCTCCCCCTGACCTGGGCCACTCTGAGCCTCCGGGCATGGGCAGGGGACAGCCGCCTGCCTTCCAAAGATCCCACCCTCACGGCTCCCTGCAGCCGGGCCTGCCTCTGCTCCCCCTCTTCCTCGTCCCCTTAGGACCAGAAAAGCGAAAGGTCTAGAGCAGCGGTTCTCAGCCTGTGGGTCATGACCCCTTTGGGGGTCGAATGGCCCTTTCACAGGGGTCACCTAAGACCATCGGAAAACACACACATAATTACATACTGTTTTTGTGATTAATCACTATGCTTTAATTATGTTCAATCTGTAACAATGAAAATACATCCTGCATATCAGATATTTACATTACGATTCATTACAGTAGCAACATTACAGATATGAAGTAGCAACGAAAATAATTTTGTGGTTGGGGGTCACCACAACGTGAGGAGCTGTGTTAAAGCGTCGCGGCGTCAGGAAGGCTGAGAACCGCTGGTCTAGAGACTCCAGCTCTCTGCTTGGCTTCTTAGTTCATGTAATGTATGCCCTCAGCAAGTCCCCTCACCCTCTGGGTCTCGATGTTAACCTCTACAAAATGGGCGTGCGGCACCTTCCTGTAGATCATTCCAGAAGCTAGGGTCACCGGGGTGGACGAGGCTGGACCGAGCGAAGGAAAGGGGGCTGGCCTGTCCCACACGCGGGCGCCGTCCTCTCCGAGGGAGACCCTCCCTTCTGCAGGCAGCCTGGCCTCCTCCAGGGCCTGCTCGGCCTGTGCCCGGCCTCCTGGGAAGTCGTGGTTAGAAGGCAGCAGGGCCCGTGTCCCTGAGTCGCTTCTCTGAGATTTCACTGTCTAGCCCGGCGCTGGGGTCAGTGAGCAAACACGAATCGCGGTCCTACCGTCCTGCCGTGTGCCAGGCGCCCTGGCTGCTGTGGACATGGGGACAGGGAGCATGAGGAGCTGGGCACACAGTCCAGCGGGCTGTGGGCTGACTAGGCGCTGAGCGTCACTCCAAGGCTGTGGAGAGCCGGGACTTGGGTGACAAGGTCTGATTTGAGGCTCGGACGGACCACTTAGCCTGCCCGAGCCTCAGTTTACCAGCATTGCTGCAGCCTCTGGGGGCTTTCTGAGAGAATGATGAGCATCGGTGCCTAACAGTCCCTCTTAGGCAGTGAGGGCTCAGTCCGGTCCCCTTTGGTGTTCTCGGGGCCAGGGTTCCAGATAAGTGGGGGGACCTGGTTGATCTGCATGAGGATCAGGCAATAAGGGAGCTGTGTCCTAGAAATTCAGAGGAAGTCAAGTCCAATGCGTCCAGGCGGGGGCTGACGTGCTGGGCCCTGAGAGTGGAGGTGAGGGGGGAGGTGAGGAGGTGAGGGGGGAATTGAGAAGGGAGGTGAGAGGCGGTGAAGGGGGAGGTGAGAGTGGAGGCGAGGGGGGGTGAGGGAGGAGGTGAGGAGCAGCTGGGAGGAGAAGGGGTCTGTGTGGGCGTCTGCAGGGGGCGATGCCCGTGGGCAGCTGAGCACAGGAGGTCGGCCCCCAGCGTGGAGGCATTGTTGAGGCCGTGGGGGAACGTGGACCAGATATTCCCCCCAGGCAGCCAGTCCTCTCTCTCCCCTTCTTATCTCATATTTCCCCCCAGTCTCCTTCCCCCCAAAGAGTATCAACCTCTAGGTCCCCATGAAGGTCATGGGGCGGCTGTCTGCCCCTTCCCCGTCCTCCCGGCATTTCAGGGGGAGGCTGGGGCTGAGCCATGCAGGAAGCGCCTCACCAGGCCTTTCAGGGTGGGCCGAGGGAGACTCGGCACTGTGGGGGCAGAGGGCCCCCACCCCCGCCCACCTGCCGCTCGGCCTGATGGGCCTGATGGGCAGTCAGATACCCACTGACCCAGAGGCTGGCCCTCTGCAGCCACGAGAGACCCGCACAGAAGGGACTCGTGGCTGGCGGCAGCCTGAGACCTCCCGCCCGAGGCGCTCTCCTGGCCACTGAGTCAGGAGCAGCCGACGGCACAGGGCCACCCCCCCACCCCCACCAGCGGCATGGCAGTTCGGATGAGTTGCTTTTCCTGGCATCTCCTCTCCTCTTCTGCACACGGGACGGCTGACGGGGTCTCGCCTGTGCTCCCTCCACCCCAAGCTCGTCCCAGGTTTCTGTGAGCTCTCTGTCCCTTTGCCTGTCCCGTCCATCCTATAGAATAAAAGGCTAATACGAAAATTGTCCCTTTGACCGGGAGTTCAACCAGGGGCGGGGCTGGCCCGCCAACCACCTGCAGCCCCTCCCCCTGGCTGGCCCAGCCGATTGGACTGGCCTGCCTGACCCCATCTGTGCACGAACTCGTGCACCGGGCCTCTAGTTTATACATAAAGTTCACTCACAGAATGTCAGTTTTCCAACAGAATCATGAATTACCCTGTCATTAAACCCAGTTAGCATTCTGGGGGCCTTTGGGAGCCAGGAGCCATTAGCCAGGGTGAAATGCACAGGCGCCCCAGAAAGAGAGAACCCCCCACCCAGCCCCACCTCCACCCCCGTTCCCAGCATTCACAGTGGAAGCAGGAGGCAGCACTGTGAGCCCGGGGCCCCAGCCTCGCAGGGCCTCGCTGCTTCTGAAGCTCCTTTGAGCTGCTGTCCCAGCAGCCTTGGCGAAGCCTGCTGGTGGCGCTGGCTGGGAGATGTGTCCGGCTCCCTGCTCACTGGGGGCAGGACCAGCCCCTCCAGGCCCTGTCCCGGGAGGGCGAGGCGCCCTGCAGCGTCCAATAGCCCGCTGCCCGGCCTGGGCTTCAGGGCAGCGAGTCACCCAGAGTGGTGAGCGGGGCTGGGGGTGGGCAGTGCCTACCAGGTGGGGGAAGGAGGAAAATGAGAAGGAAAAGAATAGCAAACCTCGCATTTCTGGGGCCTGAGGAGAGGACAGAGTCGGGTGGTCATTGGCCTCTCTGGGCCGGACGCTGAGGGACCCCTCCTGGCTGCGAGTGGAGACTGAGATTTGGGAGGCGGCTGGCACGCCATGGGCGCTTCGTCAGCTCCAGCCCTTCTCCCAGAGGCCGGGGCAGGTGGCCGCATGGCCCAGGCGGGGAGCCCCGGGCAGAGGGGAGCCCGCAGGAGGCAAGCCCTGGGCCGGAATCAAGGTTCTTAACTCCGGGACCAGGTGGAGAGGGTGCAGGGGGACACGGAGGTTTCCTGGGTTTTTGTGCCCCTGGGCCCGGCTGCCCCGTAGAATGGGCTCTCAGCCTGGTACACGGGTCAGCGGCGGCGGGTGATGGTGGCCCGTCACTGTGGCTGCCGACAGGCAGGTGTCCACATCTGGCGTGTCCCTCCCACGGGGTGGGGGCTTGGCCGGAAGGAGAGGGGCGCCCGGCGCCTGGCGCAGCAGCATCATGGGCTGTGTGCCGCAGCTGGTCGCTTGGCCCCCCTGCTTCCTCCTCTCCCGGGTGAGACGGGATGGGACTGCGCTCCGGGGCGCTGGGGCTCACCGAGCGACACACGCAGACGTCACACTGCGCGGCACAGAGGAGCGGTCACGGTGGTCACCGTTCGTGCCGTCGGTCAGTGGGGGCAGCAGGGAACACCTGGGAGAGGGAGGGGAGCGTGTGCGGCCCCTGATTCTACCACCAAGGAGAGGCCCAGCCCTGGGGGCCCGAGGGAGGCAGGCAGCACCCTTCCCTGCACGGAAGCACACGGGGTCTCCTCTCCCCCCACACACGCCTCTCGGCCACAGCCCTCTGGGCAGCGTGTGGGCAGGGCCAGGAGGGTCCGGAAGGGACTGACGAGCTGGGAAGGAGGAAGCAAGTGGCCCAGAGGCCGGGCTGCTTCCCTGTGCCCGGGCACCGTGCCCTGTGCCTACGTGCCTCTGTTCCTGCAGGCAGCGGGAGCAGGCCCTGGCACGCCGGCCCCTACCCAGTGACTCCTGAAACCCCGACAAGTCTGAGCTGGAAGCCGGCTGGGCGAGGCTCCTGAGAGACTCCTGGTGGGCAGAGGGTGGCGGAGGGAGCGGGAGGCTGGGAAAGGCCCCGCACTGCAAACCATGAGCTGCCAGCACCTGGGCGACTGGAGAGGGGGCGGGGCTGGGGAGTGAGCGGCTCAGGGTTTCACCTCCCACCTCCTGGGTCCCAGCACTCCACAGGCTCCCGCGGGAGGGGGAGGCCGGGACAGGCTGGGACGGGCTGGCTGCTCCCCTCAGCATTTTGCCAAGAAGGTGATGACCTCAGCGCTGCCAAGAGGGAGCGCAGGAGAGGGCGTGGGAGGGGGAGGGGCAGCATGCAGGGGCTCAGTGAGCCAGGCGGGAGAGGCCCCAGGGGACCCCAGAGCTGGGGGGTCTCTCCACAGGGCCCCCCGCTTCCTCAGCCCAGCTTGCAGATGAGAAGGCTGGGATTCAGGAAGGTTGTGTGTAGACTTGTGTGCGGTTCCCACTCTGAAATTAGCATCAGGACAAACCGCAAAGCACGGGCCTCCCACTGCCCTTCCCAGCCCCCTGGGTGCAGACGACCCAGCCAGGAGGGCCTCCCAGGGCCTGGGCTTGGTCATGAGGCTCCACCAGGGGATGGAGGACAGAGAGTGGGGGGAGCCTAGTGCCCCCTTCAGGCGATCGGAGATCGGACGCCACTCACTGTGGGGGCTCCAGGCTCAGCCACCTCCCCCTGCACCACAAGGTCAGGGCCCTTTGCAGACCTGCCTTCTCAGACCACCCGAGGGGAGACCGTTAGGTGGGAGGAAGCTGGGAGCATGACTGCCACCAGCTGAGCCCCCCCACCGCCCCCCGCCCGCCCCCCGAGTGAGAGAGATTCAGGCTGAGATGATGCCACAGGTGGGCCCTGCACAGAGTGGTTAGAACCAGGGTCAGGCTGCCGCCCAGTGAGGGTCACCACCCAGGTCTCGGGGTCCAGATTGGCACTGAGGCTGGGACTGGGCTGGGGCCAGTGCTGGGACTCACGTGGGTGATCGGGGAGGAAGCTTTTCAGGGTTCACATTGGGACGTGTCCAGGGAGGTGGGGACTTGGTGGGATCCAGCACCTGTTGCTTGTATTTGGAGTGAGACGTTTATTTCTCGTGTGGACGGAGCAGGTGGCGTGTGGGGGTGTAAGAGGTGGGTTCTGATGGTGATGGAGGGACCATGGGAAGACTTCTCCTTCCTTTCCCCAAGTTCACTCACCTCTCTCTTCCTGTGTCCACCCACCCCAGGCCCCTGTGTCCACCCCACCCCAGGCCCCTGTGTCCGTCCACCCCAGGCCCCTGTGTCCGTCCCACCCCAGTCCCCTGTGTCCATCGCCCCAGGCCCCTGTGTCCACCCCACCCCAGGCCCCTGTGTCCACCCCACCCCAGACTCCTGTGTCCACCCCACCCCAGGCCCCTGTGTCCATCCCACCCCAGACCCCTCTGTCCTCCCAACCCAGTCCCCTGTGTCCATCACCCCAGGCCCCTGTGTCCACCCCACCCCAGGCCCCTGTGTCCACCCCACCCCAGCCTCCTGTGCCCACCCCACCCCAGGCCCCTGTATCCGTCCCACCCCAGTCCCCTGTATCCATCCACCCCAGGCCCCTGTGTCCATCCACCCCAGACCCCTGTGTCCACCCCACCCCAGGCCCCTGTGTCCACCCCACCCTAGTCCCCTGTGTCCATCCCACCCCAGTCCCCTGTGTCCATCCCACCCCAGGCCCCGTCAGATGCTACCTGGACATCAGCCTTAATTTCATTGTCATCAGGAGGCCTCTCCTCTGTGGGGTTTGTGTTCTCCCATCAGCAAGAGACAGTGAGGACTAAGGCTTTGCCTCCTCCTCTCCACTCAGCAGGCCTGAGGCCCTGACTGACCGGGGGGCCCGCTGTCCTGGCCCTCCCACCTGGCCCTCCCCAGCCCTCCTGTGGGAGATCCTGTAGGGGCTCTTGGGGCCACACCAGCTGAGGAAAGCTAGTCAAAGAGAAAATGTGACCCAGAGACTCCTCTTGTCCGCCTGCTCTGCTGCCCATGAAAGAGGGTTAATGTGCCCGTGTGCTTAGGTAAGATACTGCCTCCCACTGAGGGCCAGGCCGAGCTGCTAGGGTTGCAGGGAAGGCTTTTGAAGATGGAAACAGACCTGGAGGGGAGTGTGGGGTGGCCTGGAGGGGAGTGTGAGACGGCCTGGAGGGGTGTGTGGGGTGGCCTGGACGGGGGTGTGAACGGCCTGGAGGGTAGTGTGAACGGCCTGGAGGGGAGTGTGGGACGGCCTGGAGGGGCGTGTGGGACGGCCTGGAGGGGAGTGTGGGGCGGCCTGGAGGGGAGTGTGAACGGCCTGGAGGGGAGTGCGGGACGGCCTGGAGGGGAGTGTGGGGCGGCCTGGAGGGGAGTGTGAACGGCCTGGAGGGGAGTGTGGGGCGGCCTGGAGGGGAGTGTGGGGCGGCCTGGAGGGGAGTGCGGGACGGCCTGGAGGGGAGTGCGGGATGGCCTGGAGGGGAGTGCGGGATGGCCTGGAGGGGAGTGTGAACGGCCTGGAGGGGAGTGCGGGACGGCCTGGAGGGGAGTGTGAACGGCCTGGAGGGGAGTGTGGGGCGGCCTGGAGGGGAGTGCGGGACGGCCTGGAGGGGAGTGTGAGGCGGCCTGGAGGGGAGTGTGAACGGCCTGGAGGGGAGTGTGGGGCGGCCTGGAGGGGAGTGTGAACGGCCTGGAGGGGAGTGCGGGACGGCCTGGAGGGGAGTGTGGGGCGGCCTGGAGGGGAGTGTGAACGACCTGGAGGGTAGTGTGAACGGCCTGGAGGGGCGTGTGGGACGGCCTGGAGGGGAGTGTGGGGCGGCCTGGAGGGGAGTGTGAACGGCCTGGAGGGGAGTGTGGGGCGGCCTGGAGGGGAGTGTGGGGCGGCCTGGAGGGGAGTGCGGGACGGCCTGGAGGGGAGTGCGGAACGGCCTGGAGGGGAGTGCGGGACGGCCTGGAGGGGAGTGTGAGGCGGCCTGGAGGGGAGTGCGGGACGGCCTGGAGGGGAGTGTGAACGGCCTGGAGGGGAGTGCGGGACGGCCTGGAGGGGAGTGTGAACGGCCTGGAGGGGAGTGTGGGGCGGCCTGGAGGGGAGTGTGAACGGCCTGGAGGGGAGTGTGGGGCGGCCTGGAGGGGAGTGTGAGGCGGCCTGGAGGGGAGTGTGAGGAGGCCTGGAGGGGAGTGTGAACGGCCTGGAGGGGAGTGCGGGACGGCCTGGAGGGGAGTGTGAACGGCCTGGAGGGGAGTGTGGGGCGGCCTGGAGGGGAGTGCGGGACGGCCTGGAGGGGAGTGTGAGGCGGCCTGGAGGGGAGTGTGGGGCGGCCTGGAGGGGAGTGTGAGGTGGCCTGGAGGGGAGTGCGAGACGGCCTGGAGGGGAGTGTGAACGGCCTGGAGGGGAGTGTGGGGCGGCCTGGAGGGGAGTGTGGGACGGCCTGGAGGGGAGTGCGAGACGGCCTGGAGGGGAGTGTGAGGTTGCCTGGAGGGGAGTGTGAGACGGCCTGGAGGGGAGTGTGGGACGGCCGGGAGGGGAGTGTGAGGTGGCCTGGAGGGGAGTGCGGGACGGCCTGGAGGGGAGTGTGGGGCGGCCTGGAGGGGAGTGTGAACGGCCTGGAGGGGAGTGTGGGGCGGCCTGGAGGGGAGTGCGGGACGGCCTGGAGGGGAGTGTGAACGGCCTGGAGGGGAGTGCGGGACGGCCTGGAGGGGAGTGTGAGGTGGCCTGGAGGGGAGTGTGAGGCGGCCTGGAGGGGAGTGTGGGGCGGCCTGGAGGGGAGTGTGAGGCGGCCTGGAGGGGAGTGTGGGGCGGCCTGGAGGGGAGTGTGAGGTGGCCTGGAGGGGAGTGTGAGGCGGCCTGGAGGGGAGTGCGGGACGGCCTGGAGGGGAGTGTGAGGCGGCCTGGAGGGGAGTGCGGGACGGCCTGGAGGGGAGTGTGGGGCGGCCTGGAGGGGAGTGTGGGGCGGCCTGGAGGGGAGTGTGAGGTGGCCTGGAGGGGAGTGCGGGACGGCCTGGAGGGGAGTGTGGGGCGGCCTGGAGGGGAGTGTGAGGTGGCCTGGAGGGGAGTGCGGGACGGCCTGGAGGGGAGTGTGGGGCGGCCTGGAGGGGAGTGTGAGGCGGCCTGGAGGGGAGTGCGGGACGGCCTGGAGGGGAGTGTGAGACGGCCTGGAGGGGAGTGTGAGGCGGCCTGGAGGGGAGTGTGAGACGGCCTGGAGGGGAGTGTGAGGGGGCCTGGAGGGGAGTGCGGGACGGCCTGGAGGGGAGTGTGAGACGGCCTGGAGGGGAGTGTGAGGCGGCCTGGAGGGGAGTGTGAACGGCCTGGAGGGGAGTGTGAACGGAGACTGAGCCACTGGGGTCTGGGCCACATTGTGGCAACTGGCACGTCTCGGGAGGGGTTTTCCGCGGGGAGTCTGTGTGCAGGCTCCCTCCCAGCCCCTCCGGCTCCCAGGCCAGAGGAGGCCCCTCTGCAGGCCCAGAGCTACCCCTCCTCCCTCTGGGACCTCTCCTCACACGGCTTCGGAAGCAGGCCCTCATCGCTGACCCTCTCCCCGTCCAGGGCCCAGGGTCACACTGCTCTGGCCATGAGGTCACTGCGGCTCAGCACTTGGGGCCCGTGAGACCAAGGCGTCTTGGAGGGTGGGATCCAGAGGCCATCTCTGCCGTGGGTCCCAGTCCCACTCCAGGGCCCTCAGCACCGCACAGCTGGGCCCGGGAGCACCATCCGGCTGCTGGTGGGGCTGTGCAGGCGGTGCCTTCCGCCTGGTTCCAGCAGCCCCACCCCCTCCCCTGCCCCTGAGGCCTGCAGGGTCCCGCCCACTCCACCGCCCACTCCAGCCAGGGTCCTCCTGCCGGAGTTCTGACCGGCAAGCCTGTCCTGGGAGCAGCCCCTGAGGCAGGAGGTGGTAGGGGCCCCGGTGGTGGAGGCTGAGGCTGGGCCGGGACAGGGGTGCTGGGAGCAGCAAATACCAGCCCGGGGTGGGTCCCCGTACCACAGGGAGGGCTGGTGTGTGTGAGGCTGCCACCCCCCATCGGCATCACAGGAAGGCCGAGGAGAGCCAGGCCTGGGTGAGACAGGCAAACGCAAGACTGGATGCTTTCATAGGAAAGAATCCGCCACGGACTGAGCACAGGCATCCACTGGTGCAGGGAACACAGGTGGCTTTCGCTCATGCAGGAGCCAAACGAGGTGGAAATCCTTCCGAATGATAGCAGTTTCCCAGCAAGAAGGTGCCCAACTTCCTTCATCTTTGTTCGTCTCCACAGCCTCCTGCCCCCTGTGCGAGGGCGCCAGCCATGAGCACGCCCTGCCTCCCTGTCTGTCTCCTCCCGCGCCCCCCACTTCTTCCCCATGCTCTGCCCTCTGAGGGCATGGGCATGCCACAGCACACCCCACGCAAAAGCAGCGGGCCCATCCTCTCCACCCACCTTCACCTCACCATCCCTCCTCCTACAGGGCCCAGAGCAGGCACTCCAGACAGGAAGGCCCGCACCTCTGCCCGGAACCCCTCTTTAAACCCTCTTCCCACCGGCCAGCATGGCTCAGTGGTTGAGCGTCAACCTATGAACCAGGAGGTCACGGTTCGTTTCCTGGTCAGGGCACAGGCTCGGCTTGTGGACTCGATCCTCAGTGAGGGGCGTGCAGGAGGCAGCTGATCCATGATTCTATCATTGATGTTTATTTTTTTTCAGTTTTTTAAAATTCTTTAATGTTTAAAGCATTACATCAGCCTCCTTTCCCCCCATTGACCTCTCCTCGGCCGCCCCTACTGCCCGGCGCATGCCCTCACCCCCTTACTGTCTGTGTCCATGGGTCACGCTCATATGCATGCATACAAGTCCCTCGGTTGATCTCTTACCCCTCACCCCCCGCCTTCCCTCTGAGGTTGGACAGTCTGTTTGATGCTTCTATGACTGGTTCTATTTTTGTTCATCAGTTTATGTTGTTCCATCATTGATGTTTCTATCCCTCTCTCCCTCTCCTTTCCTCTCTGAAATCAATAACACACACACACACACACCCTTGCTGTGGGGATCCAGGCTTCCATGTGAGGCGGTGCTGTCAGCGGTGGAGAGGGAGAGCATCAACTACAGGCAGGCCCGTCTGAACCCTGGCCTGGAGCTGGGCTCTTCCAGGGCTGCGAGGCCTCGAAGGGCCAGGCAGGAGGAGCAGGCCGTGTCAGGGGGGTGCGGAGGGGGAGCCACAGGCTTTGCAGGGCGAGAACATGTTTCACCTTATGGTCTGGAGCGGAGAAGGAGGGGGCACTGGGACAGAGGAGAGAGGGAAGGAATCCGGAAGTGGCAAGTGGGCGCGCGCAGGGGACCTGATGGGGGCAGGAAGAGGCAGGCAGACCTACACCCTTTTGGGGTGTAGCTCCCTGGTTTCAGTCAAGAAGTGGAAGACGTGGGGCTGGCCCACTCCCCTCCCGTGCAAGTGTGAGGCCTCGCCTCTCTGCCTTCCTCCCCACCTGCCCACACTGTGCGGAGCCCTCCTGTATAGGCCGTGCCTCTGCCCTCCTCCCCACCTGCCCACGCTGTGCGGAGCCCTCCTGCACAGGCCGTGCCTCTGCCCTCCTCCCCACCTGCCCACGCTGTGCGGAGTCCTCCTGCACAGGCCACGCCTCTGCCCTCCTCCCCACCTGCCCACGCTGTGCGGAGTCCTCCTGCACAGGCCGTGCCTCTCGGCTGATACGCAGTTTCCAGAAAGTACAGTCAGACCTGGGAAGTGGCTCACCCTGGCCCAGGACCCAGCGGGCTCCATCTTCTCCATCAACCGCTTGGGAGCTCTGACGCTTACTCCATGCCAGGCCCTGGGCGGAGGGAGGTGCTGAGGCAGAGGGATGGGGCCTGCAGGGTGAGGAGCCCCTGACTCAGCTGGGAGGGGAGGTCCTAGGAAGGTTGGCAGTCAAAGCTCAGGTCAGTCAGGAGGGGCAGGTAACGGGGCGGGGGTGTTTTAACAGAGGGAGTTGATGGCCTTGTTTCGTGTGGCAGGAGAGAGCAGGGAGGGAAGTGGCTGGAGGCTGGGATCCCCCAGATGAGGTCTGGAGCCAAAAGGATTTGAACTTGATCCTGAGGCTGCAGGAGCAGGGAAGAATTGTGCACAGAGAATGGTTTCCGTTTTAGAGAGTGGAGGATGGATCGGAGCAGGGAGCTAGACGCAGGGATGTACGCCTGGCGTCATATTCTAGGAGGCCGGGTAAGAGATGGCTGTGGCGGGCGCCAGGGGCGGGTATGGGGAGAAGACGGGGTGGGAGGCATGAGAAGGTGGTCCCTAAGGTTCAGAGGAAAGGGATTGACACGTCACCGAGGTAGAGTCCAGCCCAGGAGGGTTGAAAACCTAAGGAAGTGAGACTCTGCTTGGGGGCGGGGGGAGGGGGGGCGGACTTCTGGGCCGGGCTGGCAACCACTGCCCTTGGTGACTGGGTGGCCGTGGTGCCCAGCTCTGCCACTGTGCAGCCTGGACCTCCCTGGCGCTCCATGTAATCCGGGAGGTCTGCCTGGAGCTGGTGGGCAGTGCACAGAGGTGGAGAGGTCCAGGGAAGATGAGGCGCTGGGGCCTAGACAGAGCTGGGCATTGGGCATCCAAAGCCTTGACCTCCAGGGTCATGGGGTCCACATTTCCCTCTTACAGACAAGGACACTGAGGCAAAGAGGGGACATTACCCGCCTAAGGCCCAAGAGGAGAAAGCGACCAAGCAGCAGCTGAGCCGAGGGCTTGCCTCTCCGATCTCAGTGGGTGCCCTCCCCCCCCCCACCCCACCCCCACCCCCCGGCCTGGCCTGAGGACAGGGCAGGTTCAGGCGGGGGTGGCTGAAGGCTGGAGGAAAGGGGCAGAGCCACGTGGCTCCGGTTCTGAGGGCGGTTCTGAGGCGAGGTCTAGTTGGACCGCTCAGGACCAGCCCTGGCCTGGCCTTGCGGACGGGCACCAGCATGAGACAGGCGGAGGCGAGCAGTCCAGGCGTCCCCTGCAAACCCAGCCCCTGATTCATCCCTGTCCCCCAACCTGTCCTGCCAGGTGTCGGGAGCGACGGGACTCGCCAGAGCAGCCCCCTGCCACTCCCTGGGACCCCCCAGCTTCCGCGCTGCGGGGAGCGAGCTGGCCCGGCCTGTCTGGCAGACGCTGGGCTCCCGCTCCCGCTCCCTCCTGGGCTTTCCCAGGCGCCGCGCCCCTTCCTCTCCCACGCACGGTGCCCACCCGCCTAAGGCGCCCGGCGCCAGCCCCACAGCCCATCATTAACCAGCTCCTGTGGGGACTGGGAGGGGGGTGTCAGCCCAGGGGAAGCAGCAGCAGTTTCTCTGACCCCAAACCCGGAGGAGCCTGGCTCTGACAGTAGCAATTAGCCCCTGGCTGTGGGTTCCTGGGAGGCTGCCCTGCGGCAAGGTGGGTGTGGAAGGGATTCAGGCCCAGGACACCTGGCGCCTCTGCCCCCCTCCCCCCAGAACCCCAGGGCCCACTCTCAGGGCAGCCCCTGCCCTGCAGGGGCCGAGGGGAGCGGGATGGCTGGGCTCATAGGGGCCCCGCCAGGCACTGGGCCCAGACACAGCGCTCAGCCCTCTGGTCATGCCCAGCCCCAGGGAGGGGCGCTGGGGGTGCGGCTGTTTCTTCACTCCGACCTGGATCACCTTGGACACCACCCTGGGTGCCAAAGGGGACCTGGGGAGGCAGCCTGGTCACGTGGGAGCCCCCAGTACTGGGGAGACATGTGGGTGTGGGGATGGACAGGCAGTAGGAAGGACCTCGGTGAGCGCCTGCAGGTTCTTGCTGGCAGCACAGTGGGTCCGGCCACACTGACTGCAAACCTTCCCGGAAGTGACCTGCCCTCCCTGCCCCGCCCTGGGGGTGGGCCTTCGTGAGGAAGCTGTCCTGGGAGGAGGGACCTTAACCTTCAGGTCACTGGTTTCCATTGGAGCAGTGGTTCTCAACCTTCTGGCCCTTTAAATACAGTTCCTCATGTTGTGACCCAACCATAAAATTATTTTTGTTGCTACTTCATAACTGTCATGTTGCTACTGTTATGACTCGTCATGTAAATATCTGATATGCAGGATGGTCTTAGGCAACCCCTGTGAAAGGTCGTTCGACCGCCAAAGGGGCCGCGACCCACAGGTTGAGAACCGCTGCACTAGAGGCTCCCATGGGTGAGCCATGTCCACTCTCCGATTAGTGGGTTTCTCACTAGATACCCTTTTTGTCTCTGCCAGTGGGGGCGGGGGCGGGGGGGCAGGTAGGTCCTTGGAAAGCTCTGGAGGGGCTGCCAGGCCACGGGGTTTGGTTTTTGGAGGGGCCCCTGTTGAGGAGCCCAGTGCCCCTCACGCACCCCCTCTTTTCCCTGGGCCAGGCCGCCGCTCCTGCCCACCCAGTGCGGGCAGAGTCTCGGGAAAGGAGTGAGGAACAGAAGAGAGGGGTCCATGCCAGGAATCCCCGAGCCCCTCTCCTGGGCCCTCTCCCTCCCACCATGCAGGCCCCGCCCGCCTGCTGGGCCAGATGAAGGGTCTGGGTTTCATGGGGCAGGAGGGGACGCTGCTCGTGGCGGGTAGGAAGCAGAGCCGCTGCGTGGGAACCCGGGCCCCAGCCTGGGATTAGCGCCACGGCGGGCAGGGCCATGGGCAGGGCCCTGGGGAGCGGGTTTGTTGGCCACAACTGAGGAGCCTTTGTGTTTTGTTGCTGAGCTCGGGCTTTTGCAGGCCTTGCGTCTCAGGGCCAGCCCAGCGCCCGCCCTGTTGGCTCAGCACTTCTGAGAAGCCATGAAAGCAGTCCTACCTGAGCTCCAGAGGGGAAACTGAGGCACTGCACACGGGTCCCCGGGCCTGGGTCCCAGATCCTGAGCTCACAGGGTGGTTGGGAAGAAGGATGCCTGTGCCTCAGGTCAGGAAACTCTCATTCTTTGATGTCCCCAGGATGCAGGAACCCCTCTGCCCAGGGCCAGGCTCTGTGGGCCTCTCCACCCTCCTCGCCCCACCTCTCCGGCTCCTTTTTGCTCTAAACATCACAGCCCCTTGCAGGGACCCCCTCCTGGGCTCTCAGAGTCCCTGCTCTGACCCCACTGACCCCCACTCACCAGGCCCCCGGCCCCCAGGCACCGAGGCCGCAGCCATTTCTCTGAAGAAGTGACGGAGGCACTCAGGTTACCTTCTGGGGGAGGTGGCGGGGGCACCACCAGAATGAGGTCCTGGGGTGTTAGATTGAGAAGCGGGGTCTGTTTTTATGGCAGGAAGAGAGCCCACTGCTTCACGGAGGAGAGAGGATGATGGTGATGGTGGGGACACTGACGATGTGGTGATGATGGTGACAATGACAGTGATGGTGGTGACTGAGGATGGTGGTGATGACAGTGATGGTGGTGACTGAGGATGGTGGTGATGACAGTGATGGTGATGGTGACTGAGCATGGTGACAGTGATGGTGATGGTGACAGTGATGGTGGTGACTGAGGATGGTGGTGATGGCAGTGATGGTGATGGTGACTGAGCATGGTGACAGTGATGGTGATGGTGACAGTGATGGTGGTGACTGAGGATGGTGGTGATGACAGTGATGGTGATGGTGACTGAGCATGGTGACAGTGATGGTGATGGTGACAGTGATGGTGGTGACTGAGGATGGTGGTGATGGCAGTGATGGTGATGGTGACTGAGCATGGTGACAGTGATGGTGATGGTGACAGTGATGGTGGTGATGACAGTGATGGTGGTGATGACAGTGATGGTGATGGTGACAGTGATGGTGACAGTGATGGTGATGGTGACAGTGATGGTGATGATGACCGTGATGGTGATGGTGACAGTGATGGTGGTGATGACAGTGATGGTGACTGAGCATGGTGACAGTGATGGTGATGGTGACAGTGATGGTGGTGATGACAGTGATGGTGATGGTGACAGTGATGGTGATGGTGACAGTGATGGTGATGGTGACAGTGATGGTGGTGATGACTGATGGTGGTGATGACAGATGGTGATGGTGACAGTGATGGTGATGGTGACAGTGATGGTGGTGATGACAGTGATGGTGGTGACTGAAGATGGTGGTGATGACAGTGATGGTGGTGGTGATGATGGTGGTGACTGAGCATGGTGACAGTGATGATGATGGTGACAGTGATGGCGATGGTGACAGTGATGGTGATGGTGACAGTGATGGTAGTGATGACAGTGATGGTGGTGACAGGATGGTGGTGATGACAGTGATGGTGATGGTGACTGAGCATGGTGACAGTGATGGTGATGGTGACAGTGATGGTGGTGACTGAGGATGGTGGTGATGACAGTGATGGTGATGGTGACTGAGCATGGTGACAGTGATGGTGATGGTGACAGTGATGGTGGTGATGATGGTGGTGACTGAGCATGGTGACAGTGATGATGATGGTGACAGTGATGGCGATGATGACAGTGATGGTGATGATGACAGTGATGGTCGTGATGACAGTGATGGTGATGATGACAGTGATGGTGGTGGTAATGATGGTGGTGACTGAGCATGGTGACAGTGATGATGATGGTGACAGTGATGATGATGGTGACAGTGATGGTGATGATGACAGTGATGGTGATGGTGACAGTGATGGTGGTGATGACAGTGATGGTGGTGATGACAGTGATGGTGGTGACTGAGCATGGTGACAATGATGATGATGGTGACGATGACAGCAGCTAACATTTACTGAGCATTTGATTTGTGCTTAGTGCTGCTTCTCTTTCACTTGTGCCCCCTCATTTAATCCTTACAACGATTTTGTGGGGTATGTGCTATTATGATCTCTATGTTACAGATGTGCAACCTCAGTGCAAATTGGGGTACGAAGAGGGGAAGTCATTCACCCCAGGTTCCCCAGCTCGCACATGGCCGGGGGGAGTGAAGCCCACACTGCTGGCCTCCGCAGCCCCCCGACTGGCTGCCAGGAAGGGGCTGGACTGCCCTGGGGGAGGCAGAGGGTGGGCAGTGTAGATGAGTCATAGCGTCTGTTTTCGGGGTGTCAGAGCCAGGGGGCTGGTGGAGAGGCCTGGACACCATGGAGAGGGCTGGGATGGGGGTGATGATCCTCGTCAGTGTCCGAGGGGCCTCCCTCCATCCCTCCACTCTCCCGGCTGCCAGGGGGCTTTCTGCCCCAGGAGGCCCTGCCTGACTCCTGCCTTTCCCATCAGCCCTTTCTCTCCCTTCAGTGGTGAGCCTGTTCCCTCAGTGACTGGCATTCTGGCCCTGCCTGTCAGCATCACCAGGAGTCTGCCTCCCTCTCTGAAAGCCCCCACCTGCCCAGTGTCAACAGCAAGGGCGTTCTCCCTGACAACCCCGTCCGACCAGGACAGGCAGCCCCAGGCCAGACGTTTGGGTTCTGGGCTCCTAAGCATGGCGGGTGGGGGAGGGCTGCAAGGGGGGTCTTCAGGCCTTCCCAGTCTTCCCAGTTCCACTACTGAGCCCCACCCTAGTGACCCCATGCCCACCCCAGGGCCACACCCCCGGCCCTGCCAGCAGTGCTGTGGGCACAGAGATCCACATCAGAATGAGTCGCCTGCTCCCTGGAGGTCTTCCCACCACTGTGCCTGGCCCACCCACCCCAGGCAAAGGAGCGCGGGCCAGGAGAACCCACTCTGCCCAGTGAACGGGCACCCGGGCGCTTTCCTCACTGCTCACCACGGTGGCTTCTGGGAGAGCGACCGGAGAGGAGCGGCCTCCCCTCACGCAGGACTGGGGCAGGGAAAGGCCACATCTGTCCGAGGAGGCATTGCTGGTAGAGGGACCGCGGTGCCCGCGCCCCTGCAGCGCCCTCCCGCCCACGCCAGGTGCTGCCAGCCCTTGCCTGGCACTCAGCTCTAAGGGTCAGGTCACCGCTGAAGAGGCCATAATGACTGTCAGCCTCGGGGCCAGGCACACCCGCAGGGAGATGTGGGGAGAGGCAGTCGCTGCCTCCAGGGTGGCCTTGTCCCTCTGCAGGCCCCACGGTGCCCGACACCAACCCCCAGATGGCTGCTGGGGGCACCCCTCTCTCCACCCTGCCTGCACCCGGGCCCAAGCGCTCCCAACCGGCTTTTCCTGTTCTGCTGTGTTGGTGAAAGCTCCTCAATTGTACCCGCATTATCTCAGCTGCTGGGCGAGCCTGGCAAGTGGGGGCTGGGGGCAAGGCAGGGAGCACCCACCCCTGTTCTCCTGGGAGGGCCCAGGACTTCCCTGCTGGCCCCGCGCCATCAGCTAGGGTCCTGAGCTGTCCGGCCCACTGACCACACTGGGCTGGGCTACAGTTCAGGGAATCAAACAGTTAGGGCCGCTCGGGGAGAAGAAAGTGGGGCTCAGCGGGGGCTCCTGGCCAGGTCTTAGGCAGCTCAAGATGGAGCCGCTAGGACTCAGGCCTCCTCCTTCCTGTGGGCACTCCTCTGTCAGATGCCCACCAGCCTGCAGGGCATCTGCCAGGGACATGTTGGAACCCCACAGACTGACTGAGGGACAGCTGGGGGTGGGGCTATAGATACCCCGGTGGGTCTTGTGGACGGACGTGCGGGCGGGGGAGAAGGGGGACCTCAGGGGAGCTCTCGGAGCGTGGCAGGGGCCTGGTGTGGAGGACCAGCGACCTTTAGTCACAAGCATTTCCTGAGTCCCTGGGTGCCCAGCACAGGGCACAGCCCGTGGCCTCGGGAGTGCAGGCCGGTGCCCTCATAAGGGGACGAGGGGCCAGCCCGCTTCCCTGACCCTGGCATTGGGGCCTTCAGAGGACTGCCCTGCTCCCAGGTGCCCCCATGCAGAGGCGGCACGGCCACGCTCCTGCTGTGGAACCCCAGACCCCTCTGGAAGCCCCTAGGCCAGTGATGGCGAACCTATGACACGCGTGTCAGAGGTGACACACGAACTCGTTTTTTTGGTTGATTTTTCTTTGTTAAATGGCATTTAAATACATAAAATAAATATCAAATATAAGCCTTTGTTTTACTATGGTTGCAAATATCAAAAACTTTCTATATGTGACACAACACCAGAGTTAAGTTAGGGTTTTTCAAAATGCTGACACGCCGAGCTCAAAAGGTTCGCCATCACTGCCCTCGGCCGTGCTGTGTGCCTGGGTCCGTGCAGGGCCCGGCACTGGTTGCTGATGGCGCTCAGTAGACCGGCCGCGGAGAAAGGACGCGGGGACGTGCTGTGTCCCTGGGTCCGTGCAGGGCCCGGCACTGGTTGCTGATGGCGCTCAGTAGACCGGCTGCGGAGAAAGGACGCGGGGACATGCTGTGCACAGAGGCCCCGGCGCAGAGAGCGGAAGGCACGCCTAGAGGAGGTGGCCGCCCGGTCAGGGCTCAGCCAAGTTCAGGCTGTGGAAGCGCAAACAGAAGCCACTCTGATGGGATAGAACAGCGTGGGGGAGGCCATGGGGGTATTTATTCAGTCCCACCGATCGCTCCCTCCTTCCTGCGAATCCCCACCCCCTGCTTCCATGGTGACTTGTGAATAATTTGTTTATTGATTGGTCTCAGAGGCAGGAAGAGGGAGAGAGGTTTGTTGTCCCACTTACTGACGCGTTCGCGGGTTGATTCTTGTGTGTGCCCTGCCCAGGGGTGCCGCGTGCAGCCCCAGCGGGTCGGGGCGACGCTGCAGCCAGTGGTGCTCCCCGGCCGGCTGATCTGGGAATCCTCTGTAGAACATGTTTCCCGGGCACCAGTGTGCCGTGGGGCCAGGCACTGGGCACAGGACACAGATGTGAAAGACACAGACCTGCTCTGGGCAAGTCAGCCTGGCGGAGGCGTCACGAGGCAGAAAAGAGCTGTAATGGATGTGGCTGGGTTCCCAGCTGGAGGATCAGGGGGGCTTCCCAGAGGAGGTGGCCGAGTGGATTATCCAGGGGCAGGAGGGCGGGCCTTCTAGGAACTGCGTGAGTCGGAGGCAGGAAGTGTCGCATCTGCTCCTTGGGGCGGGGGCTGAATTGCTCATATGATTCAAGTGCTGATAGTGGCCTCAGCACCTGGTGGCAGAGTGAATGGGAGAAGGGAGGGAAACTCAGAAACCAGCAAGTTCTGAAGGCCCCGCGTGCTTCTGCCTGCCCCGCTGGGTTGGGGTGGGGAGCGGGGGGCGGGGGGCGCAGCGAGCCAGTGCACCCGGCACAGGACGCAGCTCTGCGGAGGAGAGAGCAGGAGCCCGGGCTCCTGTGTCCCCCAGCGCTGCCTGCCTCCTCGGGTCCTCGTCCGTCAGGCCATTTGGCTCTCTGGCAGCCCTGTGAGGTGGAGGCCGTGGGTTATCTGCCCCATCTGCCAGAGGAGGGAACCCAGGCCCCGCAAGTGAAGCGGCCGGTGGCTCTCGGCTGGGCTGGGCTCAAAAGCAGCGTATTCAACCCTCATTGGAAATGGAAAATGAGCTCTGGCCCGTGTGGCTCAGTGGATAGAGCATTGGCCTGCAGGCTGAGGGGTCCAGGGTTCTATTCCAGTCAAAAGCATGTATGTTGGTTGCAGGCTCCTCCCTGTCCCTGTGTCTCTACATCGATGTTTCTCTCTCTCTCTCCCCCCTCCCTTCCACTCTCTCTAAAAATCAATGGAAAAATATCCTCGGCTGAGGATTAGCCAAAAAACTGAAAAATGAGGGTGTGGACAGGTACTTGCTGCCGTGGAGCAATATTGACAACATAGCTCCAGCTATGGTGCTATGCTGGAAGGCAGCATAGGGAGCAACATGCAAAGCATGGTCTTGATTTTGTGAAAAAAAGTAAATAGATGGGGGGACAGCTATAGAGAGGAAAGTGCAAGGGCGTTCCCACAAGATTACCAGGCATTTCTCAGTGGCGGGGTCATGGGTTCTCACTTTCTTCTCAGTATTTTTCTTTTTTTCCTTTCTATATTTTTATTGATTTCAGAGAGGAAGGGAGAGGGGGAGAGAGATAGAAACATCAATGATGAGAGAGAACCATGGATTGGCTGCCTCCTGCATGCCCCACTCTGGGGGGATCGAGCCCACAACCCAGGTGCATGCCCTTGACCAGAATGGAACCTGGGACCCTTCAGTCTGCAGGTCAACGCTCTATCCACTGAGCCACACCAGCCAGGCTCATCTCAGTATTTTTCAGTGTCACCCAGTGTTTCTATAACAAGCACGTATTCTGTGTGTAATCAGAATGAGGAGAACATGCCCAGCTGGCGTGGCTCAGCGGTTGAGCACCGACCTATGAACCATGATTTGATTCCAGTCAGGGCACATGTCCATGAGGACTTGATCCCCAGTGTGGGGTGTGCAGGAGGCAGCCAATCAATGACTTTCTCTCATCATTGATGTTTCTCTCTCCCTCTCCTCCCTGAAACCAATAAAAATATATTTTTAAAAAAGAATAAGGGGAGTGTGACTGCTGGGAAAGGGAAGCCGGTCGCAGGGAGGGGGTGGAGGGCGTGCCTGCCCTGACCCTCCCCCGCGCCCTCGCCCTCGCCCAGGTGCCCATGCCCAGATGGTGCAGGTGAACGACTCCATGTACGGGTTCGTCGGCACTGACGTGGTGCTGCACTGCAACTTCGCCAACCCGCTGCCCAGCGTGAAGATCACCCAGGTCACCTGGCAGAAGGCGACCAACGGCTCCAAGCAGAACGTGGCCATCTACAACCCGGCCATGGGCGTCTCGGTGCTGGCCCCCTACCGCGACCGCGTGCAGTTCCTGCGGCCTTCCTTCACCGACGGCACCATCCGCCTCTCCCGCCTCGAGCTGGACGACGAGGGCGTCTACATCTGCGAGTTTGCCACCTTCCCTGCGGGCAACCGAGAGAGCCAGCTCAACCTGACCGTGATGGGTGAGCTGCCCCCTCCCTCCCCGCGGGCGAGGGCCTGCGCTGGGTGTGGCCTCCGTGTGTTTCAGGGGCCCAGACACTCTCTTCTGTTGGCGAGCTCCCAGGGCTCCAGGCCTGGTACCTCCAGTCCCTCTGGCCTGGCTGCCCACAGTTCCTAGGGGTGGGGGCAGGCCCTCGGCTCTGGACGGAGCTGAGGGCCAGTATTCAGGCTTCAGCCCCACTGTGGGGCCACTGGTGGGTGGCAGGAGGTGTGCAGAACCTCAGACGCCACGGGACAGAGGGCTGCAGGAGCCATTGCCTGGATCGTGGCCCGCCTCCCAGAGGCCTGGGCCTGCCCAAGGCGGTGCAGTTGGTGGAGCAGAGGTCGGCCATGCAGAGTCGCGGGAGGGGTGCCGGGAGCACAGCGATAAGGACAGCTACGGAGACCTGAGCGAGGCCTGGCAGGGGCACCCCACCCGGGCCCCTCTGACCGGGCATGAGAGCCAGGCCCATGGTTCCCTCCACTTCCTGCAGCCAAACCCACCAACTGGATCGAGAGCAGCCAGGCAGCGCTCCGTGCAGAGAAGGGGCGGGACGAGAAGGTCCTGGTGGCCACCTGCACCTCGGCCAACGGGAAGCCGCCTGGCGTGCTGTCCTGGGAAACGCGGCTGAAGGGGGAGGCTGAGTACCAGGAGGTCCGGAACCCCAACGGCACGGTCACCGTTGTCAGCCGCTACCGCCTGGTGCCCGGCCGGGAGGCCCACCTGCAGCCCCTGGCCTGCGTCGTCAACTACCACCTGGACCGCTTCCGGGAAAGCATCACCGTCCACGTGCAGTGTGAGCAGGGGCAGGTGCGGCGGGCGGGCCTCCGGGAGGGCACTGTCCCTTCCCGCCCCGCCCTCCCCGGGCCTCCCTTCTCCTGTCACCCTCCCAGCCCCCTTTCTCCCCTCCCACCTCTCCCCTTCCTTCTGCCCTCTCCCCTCTCCTCTTCCTCCTCCTGTTCTCTTTCTGGGCTGATTCGTCCCCCTCCTCTCTTCCCCATCACCTCCCTTTGCTCACCCTTCCTCTCCTCCTCGTTGTTCCCCTTGTTGTTCTGTGGTCTTCCCACCCCTCACGCTTCCCCTCTCAGCTGGTTCCGTGCCACTGTCAGTGCCACCCCTTCGCTGTCTGGGGTCCCCTGGCCTCACGTCCTGCTCCTCTGACCTCGTTCTTTTGGCCACAGATGAGCCTGAGGTGACCATCGAAGGGTTTGATGGGAATTGGTACCTGCAGCGGATGGATGTGAAGCTCACCTGCAAAGCCGACGCTAACCCCCCGGCCACCGAGTACCACTGGACCACGTGAGTGCGAGGGCCGGCCCCTTGGGTGCCTGCTGGTCACAGAGGGCCCCACCCAACCTCAGGAGTGTGAGCCAGGGAGGAAATTCAGGTCTAGGCTCGGGTTTCTTGGTGAGAGGGGAATGGACCGTGAGAGGCCTGAGTGAGTGACAGCGTTGGTCAGCGGGACAGACCGGTCGGCCAGAGGCTCACCTTGTGACCTGCCCCCTTCTGCTCCTAATAATGCTGCCTTTCCCGTGGGTGATTCAGTCTGAGTCGCTGCCACCCCAGCCCCCAGCATTTATTTCTGTCCAGGTGTCCCCAGGAAAGCTGGCTTTCTGGAGCCTTCCAGACCTTTCTCTATTCCTGTTCCTCCTCCAACACCCCCATGTTCTCAGGGAGGAGGCCGCCGTCAGCCCAGAGCACCTGTGTGCAGGGGGCTCCTCCCACCTCCCGTTGTCCCTCTCCTGGCTTCGCGGGCCTCAGGCCTGGTCCTCAGGGCTCTGTCCCCTCCAGTGGCCCAGTGCCGCCACCAGCTCTCCTGGAGAAGGGCTGTGGGTAGGGAGGCCACGGAGGAGCCGACACGGTGGGCAGAGACGGCTGTCTAGATTACATCTACATCTTTTTCTTTTTTTAAACACATTTATTATTTTTAAAATATATTTTTATTGATTTCAAAGAGGAAGGGAGAGGGAAAGAGAGAAACATCAGTGATGAGAGGGAATCATGGATCGGCTGCCTCCTGCAGGCCCCCGACTGGGGATCCAGCCCTCAACCTGGGCCTGTGCTCCGACCAGGAATCAAACCGGACCCTTCAATCCGCAGGCCGACGCTCTACCCACTGAGCTACACCAACCAGGGCTCCACATTCTTTTGCAGGAGGGAGAGGGCACTGGGCACCTGCCATCGCCCTCTACCTCCTGGAACCGGAAGTGCTTCTGAAGGTGTGAGTGCGTGGGGCCTGCTCGCCACTGCCATCCGTGGGCCCCGCAGCTGTGGAGCCCACGGAGTAATCGCTCTGCGCCTTGGCGATCAAGAGGAAGGAAGTTCCCTATGTTCCGGAAACTTCCAGCCCTGTGACATGACCAGCAAGAACACAAGAGAGGGACATGGAACAATTCCTAAGCCTGGGTCACATCTCCTTACCCAAGTAGCTTGTTAAAATGCAGATAGCCAGCCCGGCTGGCGTGGCTCAGGGGTTGAGGGTCGACTTATGAACCAGGAGGTCATGGTTCAATTCCTGATCAGGGCACATGCCCAGGTTGCAGGTTCCATCCCAGTGTGGGGTGTGCAGGAGGCAGCCAATCAATGATTCTCATCATTGATGTTTCTCTCTCTCCCTCTCCCTTTCTCAAATCAATAAAAAAAATTTAAAAAAAAATACAGCTCCCCAGGCCATGGCCCCAGTGGTCCTGCTTTAGTGGAGCTGGGGCGAGAGCCCAGACATCTGTGTGGTTAACCAGGTCAACAACCAGGAGCCATGAGTGTTAGAAAGAGCGCCGGGCAGGCGTCCAGAGAGCTGGTCGAAGCTCCAGGCCTGCCCCTTACTGGCTTTCCTTGGCCGTGACCCTCAGGGCCCTCCACCTGTCCAGCGGGGCCCCCATCCCTGGGAGCCTCCGGGCAGTGACAGTCAGGAGTGAACGGCCGAGGCCCAGAGCGCTGCCCCATGCAGGCAGTGGTGCTGGTTCCCCTCTGACTCCTTCCGAGCCAGGCCCGCCCGCTCACTGCTGGGCTGGCGCCAGGTGGTGGCAGGAGGGTCCTGACGGCCGTGTCCCCACCCCACAGGCTGAACGGCTCTCTGCCCAGGGGCGTGGAGGCCCAGAACACAACCCTCTTCTTCAGGGGTCCTATCGACTACAGCCTGACGGGGACCTACGTCTGCGAGGCCACCAACCCCATCGGCACCCGCTCGGGCCAGGTGGAGGTCAACATCACAGGTGGGCAGCCGCACCCTCCCGCCCCCTGCCCCCCACTGCTCCTCCACTGCGCGTCCCGCCTTCCGGTGGCTTTGTCACAGGAAGCTGTGCCCCCTTTTCCTCCGTCTCCCATTCTCCTGGGAACCCTGGCCTTTCTCTTTCCTCGTTCATGGCTGTGAGAGACGGTCGGGAGGCCCTGAGCAGGAGGGGGTAAGTGCTGTTCACAGCAGAGCTGCTTGTGGTAGCGGTGTGAGCGTCCACCCTGGGCTCTGCCAGCAGCAGCCACTGTGGAGGCCAGCTTGAGGGAGGGGGGTTGCGATGGAGCTAATTTCCAAGCTCTGCCTCTGGGGTTCAGGGAGCTCCCATGTGCTGGAGGAGGAGGCCGGCCTGGAGGAGGAGGAAGAGGAGGCCGGCCTGGAGGAGGAGGAGGCCAGCCTGGAGGAGGGGGACGGCCTGGAGGAGGAGGGGGCTGGCCTGGAGGAGGGGGCCGGCCTGGAGGAGGAGGAGGCTGGCCTGGAGGAGGGGGCCGGCCTGGAGGAGGAGGAGGCCTGCCTGGAGGAGGGGGCCGGCCTGGAGGAGGAGGAGGCCGGCCTGGAGGAGGGGGCCTGCCTGGAGGAGGAGGAGGCCGGCCTGGAGGAGGGGGCCTGCCTGGAGGAGGAGGAGGATGGCCTGGAGGAAGAGGAGGCCTGCCTGGAGGAGGGGGCCGGCCTGGAGGAGGGGGCCGGCCTGGAGGAGGAGGGGGCCGGCCTCTGCAGGGATACTGGAGGGAGAGCAAGGAGGTCGCCCAGAGCCAGGGTGGTGTGTGGGCCCTGCCGCTGAACTGATGTCCTCCCTGCATTTCTCTCTCTGTCAATGCAGATGAGGAGGCTTTGGGGGCAAAGGGAGGATGTGGGCTGAGAGGCTCGGAGACTCACAGGGCTGGGAAGGAGCAAGGCCTTCCGTGTCAGGCGGGCGGGACCTGGACGCGCCCTCGTCTGTAAAATGGGGAAAATACGGGGTGCCGTGAAGGGTCAGGGTTATACCGAATGTGGGCCAAGGACAGCACAGACCTCCTCCCTGTGAATGGCCCACCCTCCGTGGTCGTCTCAGCCTCCGTTGTCACTACGGCGGGAAAGACGGGAACAGACCAGCAGAGGGGAAGGCCTCCCAGCTTCCCAGGTGGAGGAGGCGTGTCTTCAACTTGTGCCTTGGCCGTGCAGGATGAGAGCGTGGCAGAGAGTGGCATCGCGGGTGTGTCTCGGGGACAGGGGTGCGTGGGCGGAGGTTATGGGGCCCAGGGCAGGGCTGGGCAAACCTGAGGACCGTGAGTTCCGAGCCTGTGAGGAGGGCGGCCTTGTTGGTATTTTGGGGCCCAGCTGCAGGAAGAGCAGCTGTGGCTGCACTAAGGCCGCCTCGACCTAGGCCGGGCTGTCTGTCACCTCTCGGGGTGCAGGGGGGGCACTTGCTCTTTTCTTCAATTCCCTGCCATTGGCCTCCAGGCTCTTCGGGAGGGACCTGTTAGACTGGAAAGAGCCGAGGCCGCCCCACAGGCTGGCACTGGGTGCAGCAAGAGTGAGGGGTCGTCATGAGGGAGCCTGACCACCCAGGGAGAGGCGGCGTATGGGGGTACAGACTCGGCCTGAGTGTGTTCACACACTTGCCCTTCTGGCTGTGGCCTTGAACTAGTCCTTCGCTCGGGGCCTCAGCTCCCTGGGCTTTCTGTGGAGACCTCGGGCTCTGATGGTCACACCAGCCTGCCCTGGGCCCCATAACCTCCGCCCACGCACCCCAGTCACACCCCCTGTCCTCCCCACGCCCGGCCGGCCTGGAGGGACCGTGTGAGGGAGACGAGCAGTGGAAGCTCTCGTTTTCGTTCTCCCATCGGTTCGGGGAGCAGCTGAGCCCTGGTGCCTGTGCAGAGGGATGGAGAGCAGTGGGGCCAGGATGGACAGAAGGTGGGCCGCAGGGCGTGTGCACAACACACGTGTGTGCAGGGCACACGTGTCCCTGGCCACTGCACCCCCCCACACACACATGCTTTGGCACAGGATTCTCTAGGTCCCGGGTCCCAGAAGAGGTGGTATTTGAGTTGTTCCTACAGGGATGAGTGCGTGGGCGGAGGTGGGGGTCCCCTGGGGGAGTGTGTGGGAGGAAACGGAAGCAGGGGCTTTCTCTGTCCGAGGGGAGCCTGCGGGTTCCCGGAGAGGCAGTGGCAGGGCTGGTTCCGACCGTGCATTTGGGAGGCGCTGTGGATGCCGCGGGGAGCAGTGAGGGCTGCGTGTGGGTCTTCCTAGGGGACCCAGGGCCTGCACGGGGGCCATGGGGTGAGAGCAGAGGAAACGACCTCCCTGGGGCTCCCACGGGGCCTGAGCCCCGCTGAGGGCAGGTCACAAAACAAACTGGTGAGCCCCTCCCTTCTCCCCGTGGGGTGGCGCTCAGGAGGTGTCCCTGATCAAACTAAAGGGGCTGAATTAGGCCCCTGGGCTGGGGGTTCAGGCCACTTGCAGAGCAGGCCAGGGAGGCCGTGGGGTGTAGGGGGTCAGCCCCCTCCCATGAAGGTGACAGGGCGTGCCCCATGGGCAAGGTGCTCTTCAGACCCCGGGCTGGTGCAGCGGTCCTGAAGGGGTGCCCCTGGCGAGGAGATGTGCCAGCAGCAGGTGAGCGGCTGCGTGCTGAGTGTGCCAACAGCCCGCTGGGCTGGGGCGGGGGTCTGGGAAGGCAGCTGTGCCTGCACCTCGGAGGACCCGGCGTCCCACGGGCTCGACGAGGCCCCTTTGCGGGCCTGACAGATGCTCAGCTGCTGCAGCTGCAGAGGAGGGAAGAGCTCCCCGGAGTCTGACCCCCGGCCTTCCCACTGTCTCTGGCTCGCCGCACTGCATGCTGGGAGGTGTAGTTCTCACAGCGTCCAGCCTAGTCTGGTGCCCGAGCACTTCCTGCCTGTCTGTGTTGGTTTGGGAAGCGAGTCCAAACATTCCTGTTGGCCACAGGCCTCCTCCAGATCCTAGATCCAGACGGCCAGCCCCGCCCTCCGCTCTGCTCACCCACCGAAGCCCCCGCAGCTCCGTCAGGGCCCAGGGCCCCAGGGACGCAGAGGCCCGTGCCCCAGGGGAAGCGCAGCCAGTCAGGAACGGCGCGCTGCCCTTTGTAAGAGGATTTGAGGGCTGCAGCTGGATCCCGCCGCCAGCAAGCACGGCAACCCCGCCGAGCCCTCCCTCCCTCCCCGCTCAGCGATGGGGGCTGTGTGTGCTGCTGGCACGGACAGCTGGAGGGACAGAGTGTGCGGGCGGGCTCTCCAAGGCAGGCAGCCCGCGCAGCTGCGTTTGTCCCTGTAGCGACTGCTCTCGGCTCCCCGCGTAGCATCTTCCCCCCCAAGTCTGTGGGGCTAGAGTCGTCTTAAGCCATTCTTCTTCCTCTGCACAAGCCTGGACCTAACACAGCCAACACAACCAGGGTTCCCCTGGTCCAGAAAGCTCCCCGGGGCCCTGGCCAGTGTGGCTCAGTGGATAGAGCATCAGCCTGCAGACCGAAGGGTCCCAGGTTTGATTCCAGTCAAGGGCATGTACCTTGGTTGCAGGCTCCTCCCCAGCCCCAGGTCAGGGTGCCTGTGGGAGGCAACCAATCGATGTGTCTCTCACAATGGTGTGTCTCTCCCTTTCTCCCACTCTCTAAAACTCGTCTCCAAGAGCGCGAGTCCTGCCCCTGTGGACACGAGCAAAGTAGGTGCTCAGCACACGCTTGCTGACCAGGTGGCCGGGCGGATGGACAGACGGAAGGATGAGTGGATGGGTGACAGGTGGAGCAGGTGAAGAGAGGAGAGAGCATCCGGCCTGGGTGGGAACTGGAGCGGCCACAGGGGGGAAGGTCACAGGGGGGAAGGTCACAGACAGGGGAAGGTCACAGACAGGGGGAGGTCACAGACAGGGGGAGGTTGCAGACAGGGGAAGGTCACAGGAGGGGAAGGTCACAGACAGGGGGAGGTCACAGGAGGGGAAGGTCACAGACAGGGGGAGGTCACAGACAGGGAAAGGTCACAGACAGGGGAAGGTCACGGACAGGGGGAGGTCACGGACAGGGAAAGGTCACAGACGGGGAGGTCACAGATAGGGGAAGGTCACAGACAGAGGAAGGTCACAGGAGGGGAAGGTCACAGACAGGGGGAGGTCACAGACAGGGGGAGGTCACAGACAGGGGGAGGTCACAGGCAGTGCAAGTTCTGGAAGAGGCCGCTGCCTCTCGGTGCCCCTCGTGGGGAGCATGTGTGAGACCAGAAGAACCTTGAGGCTCCAGAGATGCTGCCCTGGACGTGGGCAGTGAGGACAGATATTCAGTAAATAATCATTGGGCAGCCCGGCCGGCGTGGCTCAGTGGTTGAACGTTGACCTCTGAAGCAGGAGGTCAGGGTTCATTCCCGGTCAGGGCACAGGCCTGGGTTGCAGGCTCCATCCCCAGCGTGGGGCAAGCAGGAGGCAGCTGGTCCATGATTCCCTCATCATGGATGTTTCTCTCTCTCTCTCTCTCTCTCTCTCTCTCTCTCTCTCTCTCTTTCTCTCTCTCTCTCCCTCCCTCCCTCCCTCCCTTCCTCTCTGAAATCAATTTTTTAAAAAAACAAACTAGATTTAAAAATAAAAACCATTGGGCGGCCATGTGGGCACCTGCACGGAGGACACAATGGGGACGGGAGCTCTGCCAACTCCGCCCGTGGACACCCCCACCCCCTCCTCCGTGGGTGGCCCTGCCAGCCTGAGCCCTGGGAAGGACTTTTCCATCCTGGAGTCTCTGCCCTGCCCCCCTGCTGCCCACAGCGCCGCACACCGCAGCGGGGCCGCCCGCCTCAGAGGAGCGGCAGGTTCCCGCGCAGCGAGGGCAGCTGGATCAGAGCGTGAGCTGGCAGAGACCTACCCGAAGGCCAGGACGTGGGCCCAAACCCACCCTCCACCTGCAGAAAGGAGGGATGCCCAGGGCCCCAGCCTCCAGGTGTGCCTTGACCCGCGCTGCTCCTCCGGCCCGGCTGGCCGTGGTCTCCGGTGCCACCCTGTGGTGGTGCTGGGAACTGCCCCTCGGCCTCTGGCCTGGCCCCACTGGCCAGGAAAGTCGCCTGCCCAGCCTCTTCCTTTCTCCTCTCTACCTTTCCTGCCTCTCACTTCCGCTCTGTCCTCAGTGTGACCGTGTCATACACACACATTAGCATGGCACACGGCTCGCCATGGCACAGGGTGTGTGCCCAGGTGCCCTCTGTCCCCTGTAGTACCAAGTCCCATGCTCGCACGCCCGTTCCTACACATCCTGGCTACCCCCCCGCCCCCCCCGCCCCCCCCCCCCCCCCCGTGCCTGCAGGGCCAGACCACAGCCCAGAGTCACAGCCCTCGTTTCTGGCACTTGCTGGGCATCTATGGGCCAGCCCCCGGAGCCGGTCCTCCTCCTCATGCTCCAGGGGCAGGTGAAGTCAGGGGGCTGGTGACCGCAGGTGTGGGCAGAGGCAGTGGTGACATTGGCAAGGGCTGGACATGCAGGAGCCCTGGCTGCATCATGGCCGCTGGCTGTGGGCAGGTCACTGAGCCTCTGGGCTCTCCCTGTGTTCACGGGCAGTGACAGCAGCCTGCTCCACGGGAGACGTGGCCGTGATGCATCGGTGGGCACGGGGTCAGGGTGGGCCGGCACCACAGCCAAGGAGGCGGGCACAGAGGCTCTGGGGCCACACAGCTGCCTCTGCCTCCCTTCGGCCTGCAGCCTTGGGTGGGGGGGCGGGGCGCTGGAGTTGTCTGTCCCTGGGCCTTGGGCCCACTCCCTGGCCGGCCTCCCCCTTCCCGGCCAACGAGCGGACACTGACCACCCCCCCATCTCTTCCTCCCCCAGAATTCCCCTACACCCCGTCGCCTTCGGAGCACGGGCGGCGGGCCGGGCCGGTGCCCACGGCCATCATCGGGGGCGTGGCGGGGAGCGTGCTGCTGCTGCTGCTGGTGGTCGGGGGCACGGTGCTGGCCCTGCGCCGGCGCCGCCACACCTTCAAGGGCGACTACAGCACCAAGAAGCACGTGTACGGCAACGGCTACAGCAAGGCGGGCGTCCCCCAGCACCACCCGCCGCTGGGCCAGAGCCTGCAGTACCCCGACGACTCGGACGACGAGAAGAAGGCCGGCCCGCTGGGGGGCAGCAGCTACGAAGAGGAGGAGGAGGAGGAGGGCGGCGGGGGGCGCGAGTGCAAGGTGGGGGGCACGCACCCCAAGTACGACGAGGACGCCAAGCGGCCCTACTTCACGGTGGACGAGGCCCAGGCCTGTCAGGACGGCTACGGGGACCGGACCCTGGGCTACCAGTACGACCCCGAGCAGCTGGACTTGGCCGACAACATGGTTTCTCAGAACGATGGGTCTTTCATTTCCAAGAAGGAGTGGTACGTGTAGTCCCTCCCAGAGCTCCGTCTGCGCCCTCCGCCCGCACGTCCCGCCTCCTCCCCAGCGACCCTCCCGGACTCCCAGGGACGGCCCACACGCCCTCCGGAGAGGAGAGCCGGGGCCTGGGCAGAGCCCTGGTTCTGATCCCCGGTCCCATCCTCCCCGCGTGTCCTCTCTGTGGCTTGGATGTTGCTGCGCCTCCTCTGCCTGGCGGTGCCCTGCGCTGGTCTCATCTCGTGCACCTGGGCACCCAGCCCTCCAGAGCCCGGGAGCCCCCTCCCCACCCAACACTGGAATGTCTGTTCTCCACTGGGGAGCAGGCCGGAGGGCCTCCCTGAGGAGGAGCCTCCCCCACATGCTGCTCCCCGTTCCCACGGAGAGGGCACCCGGCCCGTGCGAGTGGACGCGGCCGGCGTTGGAGCCGGTCTAGACCCGAGAGGCAGGGGCGCGCCCAGGGCGCCGTGAGGCTGTTACATAGACCGGAGGCCCCTGGGCCATGGGCAGCGTGCTCTCCGGGGAGGCTGGTGGCGTATGCCCTCCTCGTCCTGCAGAGGGATGTCCCACACGACCCTCCTTGCCACCTCAGTCTGTCCCCACAGAGGGGCCGCACCCCCACTCACCTCTGCCGACACAGACACCCGCCACCCGCGTCTGCTCCCGCACCCCTGGGTCACAGGCCTCCTCCCCTTCCACCCGGGCTTCCCCAGGACCTCGGGCTGGCCCTAAACCGCTCCTTACAGCACCGAGCCTCTCGGATCTCCTTACCTAGCGAGTCCCAGCAACGCGTTTCCTTGGGGTCAGGGTTGGGGCCCTGAGTGAGAGGTGAGCGGCACCCCTGTGGAGGGGCACGGCCTGGGGGGAGGGAGCCATGCGGGAGGAGCTCAGACTTGGGTCGCGCCTCACCCACTGAGGCCAGAAAGTGCGAGGGGACGCGGGAGCCGGGGATACTGAGTCCGAAGCTCCTGCTCCCCACACCACTTCCTGCTCAGCTGTCCCTGGGCATCTGGGAGAAGCTGTCCCTTTGAGCTGCATGTTCCGCGTGCATAGGCCCGAGTTCCTGTCAGTCACCCACCCCAGTCTCCACAGAGGAGCAAGGCCCGCCCCGCCCCTTGGTCCCTCCTCAAAGTGCCTCAGGCCCTCCCTCTGCCCCTCACAGCCCAGGCTCTGGATGGGGAGACGCTGGGGTGGGGAGGCGGGGTCACACCTGCCCACTGGGGTCTGGTGAACTTGGCCCAGCTGTCAGGAGCCCTATGGGATGGCAAGTGCTGGGAGGAGGGGCAGATGGCTCTGTGCCCCCCAGGTACCAGCTTGCCCTTCCTTAGGCTTCCCAAGGGAGGTTCCCCCCCCCCCCCCGCCGCCCTATTTCTCCCCTCTCTGGTGCTGCTATGGGACCCCTGGCCAGCTCCTGGCAACCTTGGGCCCCGCAATTGGGCCACCCTCACCTGGCCCCCACGCCCCACCAGCCACCCAGTAGCCACGTAGCAGAGATCTGAAGCCATGGCAGCCCTGGGGCCACCCTCTCCTCAGCATTGAGGGTGCTGGATGGCATGCAGTCGGGGAAGAAAATTCTGGGGTCTTTCCAGCCACAGAGAAGAGGGAGGGAGGGAGGGAGGGAGGGAGGGAGGGAGGGAGGGAGGGAGGGAGGGATGGGCTGCTTCTCCCAGCAGGATTAGCCCCCAGGGGAGGGGCCTTCTCCATGTGACATCGCTGTCCATCCTATGGACAGTGACCCCACCCAGCTTCCTCACCCCCAAGCAGGGGGAAATCCCGGGGGCCTACCTGGTGGAGGCATTCTCTGTCCCCTTGAAACCGTAAGACTGAAAGGATTCCTCCTCTGTCAATGCTACCACTGCCACCCCTATTTCTCACTTGATGATGGACTTTGGAGCCCCCCCCCCCCCCAGGACGACACCACCCCCTCCCCCAAGCAAAGCACAAATCATGGTGCCTGTGCCGCGTGCATGGGCCACGAGGGACCCCTGCCTGGCCGGGAGCCCACTGCAGCCTTCCCCGGGGAGAGCTGCCGCCCACGGCCAAAAGTGGGCGCAAGGCAGGGTCTGCACCGGGGCCTGGGGAGATGGGGTTTTCTGTGCCCAAGTCTGCAGGGAGCTGAGCACGGCTGTGGGGCCCAGACAGCCCAGCTGGCCCGGGGAGCAGTGGCCCAGCCGGGGAACGGGGGGGGGGGGGGGGGGCGGGTGGCATTGCTTCTCTGTGCCACCAGCACCGCTGAGCCCCAGCCCTTCCTGGCTGGAGATGAGATGAACTTGGTATTCACGGTGCCAAGACCTCCCGCTGTCATCCTGCCTCTGGGTGCCCTGCCCCGGCCCACCCCAACCTCCCTGTACCCGTTTTCTTAAAATTTTGATATTGTTGTAACGCGGAGCAGACCACCGAGCCTCTCAGGAGGACGGTGTGAAGAGAGCAGTGCGGGGATGCGTGCGGGGGGCCTCCGCAGGCGCACACGGGCACGTGGGGCGCGTGCACCTCTGGCAGACCCGGCACAGGCCCCGCACACTCACAGGCGTGCAGGCACCAGGCACCAGAGCAATGGGCAGAGGACAGGCTCCCGGGAGCGCCAGCCCCTCCATGTGCCCAGGTCATTGGTGCCATCGTCCTGCCACCCTCCAAGCGGAGGAACCAGGATGGTGGGGGGGGGGGGGTGGCCTCCTGGGGCCCCACGGCCCCTCCTCGCAGCAGCGGGAGGTCCCCGCAGCCCACGGGGAGGGCGCCTGGACCTGGCTGCCTCCGCCTGCTGCTGCGAGGAGGGGGTTCTTGGCCCCCCAGAGGGCGTTGTTTTGTATAAATGAAAACAAAACCCGGGAGAAGCTGCCCCTCCCCTAAGCGCGATGCACAAGCTTTGCCTCGGTTTCTCGTCGCCATTTTCATCTTCGGTCCCAGGGGCGCCCCAGTCTCCTGGTTCCGACCCGGGGGTGTTGGCCTCGCCCCCTTTTACTTGTATTAGAAAAAACTCATGGTTTGAAAAATACTTTTTATAATAAAGTGTTGAAAACAATGCTGGCTGCTCTGTCCCTCCTGCCCCCGGGGTGGTGCCCATCCTGACCGGCTGGGGCGCCCACGCCCAGGCCGAGGGGACCCAGCGGGCCACAGGCAAGAGCCTCCGGAGCCCGGCCGGCGTGGCTGGGGGTTGGGCGGGAGGCCACGGTTCGATCCCACGGGGCACAGGCCCAGGGTGCGGACTTGATCCCCGTGGGGGCGCGCAGGAGGCAGCCGGCCAGGGACTCTCTCCTCGTCGATGCTTCTCTCGCCCCGCCCTTCCTCTGAAGGCAGCAAACACACGTGGTTTAAGAAGACCTCCGAGGCAGGGCACGAGGGTCAGCTCGAGTCCGCCCGCAGCTCCCGCTGCCACGGTGCCCTCTCCCGCACGAAAAGGGCGGCAGCATTCCGCGGGCGGCGGGTGGAGGGAGCCCTAGGGATGCACCAGAGGGGTGGGGCCGGAGCGCCGCTACCCGCCCCCCGCCGGCCTGCTTCCTGCCGCCACCCCTGGCTGTTCGGAGAAGCGGCGTCACACCTGCTGTGCCCGCTCCCCGGCCGGTCAGAGGCGGGAGCTCTGTCCTTAGCCGAGGGCGCCGCAGCCCAGCCCTCGGAGGGGCCGGCGGCAGGGACGTCCCCGCGGGTCCTCGGCTGCCCCTCCTCCTCCCGCACCATCTGCTTCCCGTCTCTCGGCTGGAATGCAGGACCAATCGGTCGGCGTGGGAGCGGCAGGGGCTCCGGGGGCTGCCCCTCCCCACCCCCAGCGCCTCCTCTCACTGAAACGCACACCTCCGTGCCAGGGGGGTGGGGTGGGAGCCACGGGGCTGCCTAGCAGAGGGCCTCCTGCCGTGGGGCCAGGCGCTGCTCTGCACCAGGGCCGGGCGGACCGGCTGGCGGTGGACCGGCGCGGAGACGGTGGAGACGAGCGAGCGGCAGCTGGCGGCAGCGGGTGGCCCTCACCGGAGGCCCGTCCGGGACTGTTAGATGTTGATGCTCGAATGCGATGCAAACCGGCGGAGGAGGTGCCCCTCCGCCCGTCCGGCCGTCCGCCAGGCCGTCCGTTTAAGTGCATGTTTAATTTGCACAGGCAGCAGTGCTAATGGCATGACTAATATACTGCGAGAGAGCAGTGGACAGGACGTCCTAATTGGTATTTAACTGGAGCGTTCCAGCAGATGAAGACTTTCTCTGGCGGCAGAAGGAGGCAGGCCAATCAGTCCCGGGCACAGCCTCTGGGCTGGAGGGCCAGGCCCGCCCCCCCCTAACCCCCCCACCAGGACCCCAGGAGTCCAGGCACAGGAGCCGCTGGCTGGAACCAGTTTTGCGCTAGGCTCCTTGCCCATGTCTCAGCCCTTGTCCCCAGCCCCCCACCCAACCCTCAACAGAGCAGAGAACAAGGCTGTCTGACCTGGAGGCAGCCCCCTGGGGTGTGCCACCTGCACTCCACTGGGCTGGGGCCGGCCTGGGAGCCAGCGGTCACAGCTTCTCCCTGGAGACCACAGGGCTCCTCTCCCGTCCTCACCTTGGCCTCTGGTTGCAGGTGGTTAAGGGAATGAGCTTGATGAATGGAGGGGTCCATTTATTCACTTATGCAGGCATTCATTCAATCATTCATTCATTCCCCCTGGGCCAGGCACTGTTTAAAGAATTCAGATCCTCCAGGATCTCAAATTCCAAAGCAGCAGGGCCTTCTCGGGGTGGGCTAAAGCAGGGCTGTGTGCGAAGCGCTGTCTGTGCACAGAATGGGAGTGGCTACGTCTGTCTGGGAAGGTCTGAGAGGTTTGATGGCTGAGGTGACTTTCCCTTGGGCCTTGAAGGATGTATAGGAGTTCTTCAGACCAGAAGTGTGTTAAGAGGATTCCAGGCCAATTGAGAATTTAGCATCTTATATTAGTTGTAAAAGAGATCATTTGAGGGGGCCAAATAGAGGGTATCCCCCAAAGTGTACACACACTTAAGTGATTATAAAGTCAGTGTTTATTAACATACAGTTCATTTTCAAAATTTAAAAGAATCTACAGAAATTAATAATTTTTTGTTAATGAGTTTTCAAATGGGTGACTGTTCTGGTCCAGGCACTGCTGATACGTGAAGCAATGGAATCGCAAACATCAAGAATTGTTTTGTTCAGTATTAGTACTGTAAGCTTTATCTTATGTACCCCATAAAAAGTCTAGTGGGTAAATGTTCTTTGTTTAAAGCTTAGTTTGGCTTCACCTATTATTTCAAATCAGTTACACCTGAAAAGGAGTAAAAAATGAGTTATCAGGATGCCCCCCAAAAATATATCCACACTTGGAATAATTGCAGAGGCAGTGTTTGTACTTAACTGCATTTTCAAACTTCCATAGCATTTTAGGATGAATTTCCTTTGTTCAAAGCTTAGTCTGGCTGAAAAGAAAGAAGTGTCGGCTGAGCTATGCGTGTTTTTGGGGTACCTGTATGTGGGGAGAGATGATCAGACTGTGTGTGGTGAGCAACAATGAAATACAGGTCACGGATCACAGAAGTATACACGTTGCCTTGGCTGGTGTGGCTCAGTGGATAGAACATCAGCCTGCAGACTGAGGGTCCCGGGTTTGATTCCAGTCCAGGGCATGTGCCTCAGTTGCAGGCAGGCTGGATCCCCGGCGCTGGTAGGGGAGCTTGCAGGAGGCAACCAGTCAGTGTGTCTCTCTCATCCATGTTTCTCTCTCTCCCTTTCTCCCTCTCCCCCTCCCTTCCACTCTCTCTAAAAATCAACGGAAAAAATAGCCTCAGATGAGGATTAACAACAAAAAGATATACATATATATATATTGGCTTAAAAAATCCCAGTTACTCCAGCTGTTCTGAAACACATGCGCGCACACACACACACACACACACACACACACACACACACACAACCACCAGCACATCCCTAGTTCCCTCTCACTCTGGGGCCAGAGATAAAATGCTGTTCCAGGAGGGAGGAGTGGGGGGGGGGGTGTTACCTGCTTGTCCCCATGAGCCCGGCCTGCTTCCTCTGACACTGGGCACAGCCAGCCCAGCTGCCCGCCTGGCGGTGATGTGGACACAGCGGGCTCCGCGTGGCGGCGGTTCCTGGCGGGCGGTTCCTGGTGGGCGGTTCCTGGCGGGCGGTTCCTGGTGGGCGGTTCCTGGCGGGGGCGGGCGGGGGGGGGTGGGTAAGTCTCTTTTGCAGGTGCTACCTCTGAGCAGGCCTCTCACCTGTACTCGGGCTGTTTCTCCCCTAAATGTGGTGCCGTTGCCAGGATCTCGCCTCTGTTTTGTCGTAAAGATCACAGCATTTAGTCTGTGGGGCCTTTCAGATGCTGTTTGTTTAGTTCACAGCAGGCGTTTCTTAGACACCTGGTGAGAGGACAGAGGCGTGGTTTGGGGTCCCCTGAGGCTGAGGGGTGCACACCACGAGCTGTGCGGGCCAGGCAGGCTGCCCCCGGGGCCCTAGCCTGCTGAGGGCCTGTCGCTGTGTCAGAAGGACCTCCCCCCGCACAGTTCTGAGCACAGTCCTGACCCGAGGGGCCTGCGTGGCCGTGGCCGTGGCCGTGGCCGTGGCCGTGGCCGTGGCCGTGGCCGTGGCCGTGGCCGTGGCCTCAGGTGTCAGAACCTGCCTTCTGCCTTGTGGCGACCACATTCCCTTAGCCCCTGCTCGGTGGTTTGCATCACCCCCCCACCCCCCCACCCCCGCCAAGGAGCTGAAATGTGTCCCTCAAGGCCATGGACTGGTGGGGATCCCTGCCCTGGCCGCTCCTGGGGACTGGGGCCAGCTCTGGGGGCGTGCGGCTGAGACCTCAGCAACACTGACTGGCGAGGTTTGGTTTCTGCAGGGACAGAGTCTGGGACCCCTTACTCTACCCGGCTCTCCTACTGGGCACTGGACAGCGGCTCACTGGACAGCGGCTCACTGGACAGCGGCTCCCCGGACAGCATGGGGGGGGGGGCGAGGGGGTGAAGGGGATCTTTCTGAGCTAGAGAATCTGGAGCTATGCACAGCCGCGGGCATTGCCACCACCACCCTCCCCACCCCCACCACCACCCTCCCCACCTCCACTCTCCCCTCCCCCACCCCCAAGCTCCCCTCCCCCACCAGCCCCTGCTTGAATGTCAGAACAGTGATCCCAGCACAAGGACAGTACTGCTGTTCCAGTGCTCCCCTGCTGCTCTGTGCCAGGCACTCCACACGCATCACACTTATTTCTACCACATCCCCATTTACAGAAGGGAAAACTGAGGCTCAGAGCAGTTAGGGCCACCCTGCTAGGACGTGGAGAATCGGGCCACTGTGTGCACCGGCTCAGACTTGTCCTTTCCCTTCAAGCAGCCTCTGCGAGGAGATGCAGGGGAAAGAGCCCGAAGGGGGAGCCGCGAGGGGGAGTGCCCAGCCCACCAGCAGGTGTGGCAGAAAAATGGCTTCCCTGTGCCCCTAGCTTTCCCCACCTGGCTGGGCAAGGTCCTTGCTCATGTCTCTCCCTCAGCGAGGGAGGGCCGAGGGCAGGGGGGGGGGGGGTGTCAGATCCCTATCCGGCAGGGTCCCCAGCAAGGAGACAGTCCCTCTCCCCTCAGGAATGTGCGTGAAATCCTAGTAACTCCCTCCAGCTGGGCCAGACCTCAGCGGGTGAGAAAGGGTGGGCCCCTGGAAGGTCAGACCCAACGTGTTCATTTTTCCTAATGACAGCTCCTAGGGCGCAGGCTAGGGGGCGGGGCTGGGAAGCGGGGACACTGGGGAGAGCATTCTGAAGGGGGGACCACTGTGTGCAGACTGGACGGGCCTGGGGAACTGAGGGCAGGTATGCGGCCGCCACCAGGCGTGGAAGAGCAGAGCTCCCAGCCCTCGGCCACCGCCCAGAGGGTGCCCGAGGAGCAGACCTGCCCCTGCCCCGCCAGAACCATGCTCACTGAGCACAGGCTAGGCACAGGCCCTGTGCTCGGCTCTGACAGGCATGACCTCATCTACGCCCAGCAACAGCCTGGTGGTAATTCCCATTACACAGATGGGGACACTGAGGCCAAGAGGGTTGAAGAGACTTTGCAAGGTTATACAGCTAAGGAAGTGGCAAGTTCAAGAGTGAGCGGGCTTGTCTTCCTCCGAAGACAACCTGGGAGAGGGAGGCAGCGGGAGCATGAAAATGGACCAGGTGGGCTCCTCACCAATGCCGCTCGGAATCTGCACTGAGGATCTTAGTGTCTGGTTCCTACTTCACTCCATCATCGGTGGGCTGTGTGACCTTGAGCATTTACTAAACTTCTCTGGGCCTCCAGTTACCTAGCTGTCATCATAGCAAAAGGTGGAAGCATCAAATGAGGCAATTTAAGTTAAAGCACATGCAAGATACAATGATATCAGATGAATGTGGCTATAGGTGTCATTCGGCCCAAGTGCTGGCTTAGAAGCCATGCTTCCAGGGAAGGGAGAAGCCACCATCATCACCATCTTTACCATCATCACCACCATCATCACCATCATCGCCACCATCACCACCACCATCATCACCATCATCACCACCATCATCACCATCACCACCATCATTATCATCATCACAACCATCATCACCACCTTCATCACCACCATCATCACCATCACCACCATCACCACCACCATCATCACCACCATCATCACCATCATCACAACCATCATCATCACCAACATCATCACCAACCATCATCATTGCCATCATCACCACCATCATCACCACCATCATCACCATCACCACCATCATCACCATCATCACCACCATCATCACCATCATCACCATCATCACCATCACCACCACCATCATCATCACCATCACCATCATCACCACCATCATCACCACCATCATCACCAACCATCATCATTACCATCATCACCATCACCATCATCACCACCATCATCACCAACCATCATCATTACCATCATCACCATCACCATCATCACCACCATCATCACCAACCATCATCATTACCATCATCACCATCATCACCATCACCACCATCATCACCATCATCACCACCATCATCACCATCATCACCATCATCACCATCACCACCACCATCATCATCACCATCACCATCATCACCACCATCATCACCACCATCATCACCAACCATCATCATTACCATCATCACCATCACCATCATCACCACCATCATCACCAACCATCATCATTACCATCATCACCATCACCATCATCACCACCATCATCACCAACCATCATCATTACCATCATCACCATCACCACCATCATCACCATCATCACCATCACCACCATCATCACCATCACCACCACCATCATCATCACCATCACCATCATCACCACCATCATCACCAACCATCATCATTACCATCATCACCATCATCACCACCATCATCACCAACCATCATCATTACCATCATCACCATCATCACCACCATCATCACCAACCATCAGCATTACCATCATCACCATCATCACCCAGGCTCCCCTGGGGCTGGGCTCGGCCCTGTGACGGAGCCTGGCGTTACTTGAATGTTGGCCTTTTCTTTCAGTATTGCATTAAAATACTGTTTATCGTGATAACTGAGACTCTGGGTGCCCTCCTCTGCTTTGCTCTTGAGGCCTCTCTCCCCTCACCCTGCCCTGGGGCCCACTGGAAGACACCCTAGGGTGCCTGAGGCCCACCCGCTCCTGTGCCCAGGCGGGGGGCAGGGGGAGAGCACTCTGTCATTTCCCCACCACACGGGTGACCACACCCCAAGCTCGGGCCACTCCTGTGTGGGGGGCTCAGGGGGCCAGACACCGGGAGGTGGCCTGACGGGCAGGGACCCCCCGGAGCCTCATTCTGTCCGCCCAGAAGGTGCCTCCTCTGACAGGGAGAGCCACCTTGCACCTGAGGACCTGCAGGTGGGCCCAGGCCCGGGAATGAGGGGGCGGGAGAACAAAAAGGAAGATGTCCCCCCCCGAAGGGGCCCTTCCTCCCACCTGGGCCCCCCTTCCCCACCCAGAGAAGGGACTGCCTGGCACCTCCCCACCCAGGGCCCCAGGGCCCCGCTTCCTCCACCCCTCCCCGCACTCACTCACTCACTCACTCAGGGAACATCACCAGGGCCTGGGGCGCTCCCCACTGGAGCCCGCAGAGCTGAGGCCTCAGCTGCACACGCACCTCCCAGTGACAGCCAGGGGTCCGGCCGCCTGTCACTACCTGAGCCAAGTCGGCAGAGACGGTGGATCCTATGAGCGTGTGTTCCAGTCCTGCCGGCAGCGTGGAGAGCAGCAGGTCACCCACAGAAATCTGCCCCCCTCCCCCCCGCCCAGCTGCTGTATTGGGTAGAAGGACAGAGATTACAGGGGAAGGAGGCAGAGGGTGTGCCAGATGGGCCGTTCACAGGCGATGCAGCTGAATATGCAAAGGCCTGTGGGTAAGCAAAGGCTGGGGGGCCTTGACGGGCTGGGGGCTCTGGTCTCTGCAATGAGGCTGCTCGTCTTTCATGATCATGGGCAGCTCCTGGTGGGGGATGGGCCGCATTCCCAGGTGAGCCCCCGGGTCCCACTGCAGCTCCCAGCCACGTGAGCATGCGCCTCTGCAACCAGAACAGCAATCCCGGCCACAGGGCAGGACTCACCCTCCTCACAGTCACAGCTGGCCCCGGTTCCGTTTCTGCCCGTGTCACCAGCAGCCAGCAGTGCAGCGAAGGCGGGGATGGGGTGCCTAGGGAGCCAGGAGGAACCCCCAGTCGTGCTGGGCTGCGAGCGGCTGCTGGAGTATGCGGAGTCCGCAGCCGCTGACTGCTTCTCTTCCACATGCTGCCCTGAAGCCGGGTGCCAGGCCCCCGCAGCAGTGGGAGGGGGGAGCGGCAGGAGCTCCCCCGCAGATCCCCCACTGTCATGGGGCCTCCTTCCCCACCCCCTCGGGAAGGACCACTGGGCCTCTGGGATGGTGCCCCCACCAGCTCCACCCACTGCCGTAGAGAGAGAGGGGGCAGAGGAGGCTTGGAGGCAGGAAGGGGCCTAGCTGGTTGGGGGGTACCCTGGAGCGGGGAGTGGCTCCAAGATGGGTCTCAGGGAAGAGTGGGTTCGGGCACTGACAGACCAGGGAAGGAGGGGGGTTCTGATGAGGCAGAACCCGGATCTGATACCCAGTTGTCTCCCCAAACCCCACCCATCTCTCTACCCTGCACCCCGGTCTCCACCAACGACCACCAGCAAACCATCCACAGCCTCTGCCCACCACTCGCACCGGACAGGCTGCCGCCGGCTCCCACGGCCTGGCCTTGCAGCAGACTCGGGAGGCACGGAGAGGCACCCATGTTGTGCTGCCCAGAAACCCCGGACAGGCCCCCGGGGCCCAGAGGGCACAGCCTCCTGACACTGGTGGGAGGGCCAGGCCCAGTCTCCACAGCACAGCCCTCCTCCCTCCCACCTGGGCGTGCCCACGTGCGGAGCCCACGCTGAGATGCCGAATTCTGCCCCCGGAGGCCAAGGCCAAAGGCCAGGTCAGTTCCCATGCCAGCGTGTGGGGGTGAGAAGACCAGTGTTTATTATCCCTCAACCAGCAGAGACGTGGAGGTGAGCTGGAACTCACTGCGGACACAGGGTCCGTCCTTCAAACAGCAGCTGGGAGCCCCTTCCCCTCGGACCGTCCCCCACCCACCCCACCTCCTGGGCTGCTTCCCGCCCCCCCACACGCCGCATCCACTGCTGCCGCTGGTGAGTCCCAGCAAGAGGGGTCGTGGCCGCTGCACTGAGTGCCTGCCCTGGCGAGGCTCCAGGCTGAGACTCCAAACACGGCTCTGTTCAGTCCTCACAGCAGTCTCCACGATGGTAAGTCCTGGCATGGTCCCATTTTACAGATGAGGAAATGAGGCTCCGTGGAGCCCAGAGGTTTGCCCGGATCACCAGCGAGTGCCTGGGGGAAGCGTCATTCAAAGCCCTGGTGCTCCCTCCCGAGGGTTGGCCCGGATCATCGCACCAAAGGCCAAGCCGGTGGGGAGTTTAGTGGTGAGGCCGGCAGCCCTGGGGGCCTTGGCGGCTCCTGTGTTCAGCTCTGGGCTTGGTGCCCCTCAGGCCTGGGACCAGCAAGGAGCCCTGAGCGCTCCGGTTGGTGTCCTGAGCCTGGCGTCAGCTGCCGCTTCACAGGCACCAGCCGGGGGGACCTGGAGAGCCTCTCGGACAGTGAGGAAGCGCCGGAGGGAGGAGGGAGGTGGGAGGGCCCAGACCCCGATATTTGCAGAGAGGAGAAGCCATGGCCACTCGATTCCCCAGAGCAGCTCCCGCCCCCCAGCTCCCCCAACGCCAAGCACCCACAGCCTCTCAGAGCCCCGGGTGACAGAGAAGGGGAGGGGCCCGAGGCAAAGACCAGGGGGATGGAGTCACCAAGTGGAAAGTTCTGGGGGACGCCCAGGTGCTCCCCTGAGGACTGCGCCCGGCTCAGCCCGTACATCGCTGCTGTGACGTGAAGCGACAGCTGCATCCGCCTGATCCCACCAGCGCCATCTCCGCCCACTCTGACTGCTGCTCTGTGCCTGGCACGCTCAGCCCTGGCGGGGGGGGGGGGCACGGGCACAGAGGACCCTGGCCGAGCTGGAGCTGCAGCCCCCCCCTCCCCCTGCACACTCCTCCACCCTCTTCCCCTGCAAACCAGGCCCAGCACGCTCTCCGCAGTCCCTCCCTCCCAGCCTCTCCGGCCTCTGCTGCTATGGGCAGAGGGGAACCCTGGCTGAGCTTAGCATTCAAGAGGCACAAAGCGGAGAGGAGCCAACCTCCACCACCACCGTGAGCAGGAGGGGCTCGGGATGGGGCCGCTCTACCTCCCGAACCCAGGGCCATGCGACGGGCGTCAGGGACCAGCTGTGGAGGTGTAGCTGAGGTCAGCCGTCGGGGAGGCGCTGGAGCCACTGCCCAGGGAAGGGAAGCCGCTTCTGTGGCACAGGAAGAGGGCAGGAGAGGGTGTGCCCAGCACCCAGGGCTGCCGCAGGGCAGCTCGTACCAGCGTTATCGTTATCGACGTCATCAATTCTCCTTCCCTACACGCAGAGAGGGAGCCGGCAGAGCATGCGCTGTCTCCAGGCAGGGATTGGGGTGGGGGTGGGCTGCAGGAGGCTTGGGGGCTCATCCAAGCTCCTCCCAGGTCCCTGCAGCACAGACACTCAAAGGCGTTACCTAAGGCCACGGCCGGCATGCCCCCACCTAAGGCCACGGCCGGCACAGCCCCACCTAAGGCCACGGCCGGCACGGCCCCACCTAAGGCCACGGCCGGCACAGCCCCACCTAAGGCCACGGACAGCACGGCCCCACCTAAGGCCACGGCCGGCACGGCCCCACCTAAGGCCACGGACAGCACAGCCCCCACCTAAGGCCACAGCCGGCACGGCCCCACCCACGGACGGCATGGCCCCCAATTTCTGGCCAGGTTTCTGGGCCAGGACTCTGCTCAGGCAGGTACAATTTGTTGTTGTTTTTCAGTAGTAATATTTTTATTGATTTCAGAGAGAAGGAGGGAGAGGCTAGTGTGTCCATTTAGGTCTCACAAGAAGGGGATGCAAGTGGAATTAGACCTGCCAAGTCCTTGGGGGGCACTGATGAAGGCTCAGGAGGGTGCAGGCGCAGGGAGTCTGGCCCAGGGTGTAGGTCTGACGGGGAGAGGGCAGGAGGGGTGGCGGGAGAGGCTCTGGCTGCTGGCCACGGGGCCCTGGGGCACTGCCACCACCGTGTGGGCACCCTGGGTCCTGCTCAGTCAGCCACGGGCTGGACAGCCGGAGCGTGGTCTCAGCGCCAATGCTCCTCGGGCCCTGAGGCCACAGTGTGGGCCCAGACAGCGCAGAGCCGAGCATGCCCACAGCCCACAGCCACCCTGCACGCGGGGCCTGCCCCACTGTGTTCTGCAAACCCCTCTGCCTGAGCGGCGCTGCCGGGGTAGGTCTTAGGGCCACAACTGGGCCCACCCTCTCTTTCCCACCCTCACTCAGTGAGCGCCTCGGCCGGCCGTGACTGCTTACCTGGTGCTATGACCACATCTCCATTCCTCGGTGGTCAGAGCCTGACCATCACCCCTTCCCAGCCCCCGTGTCCACTCACCGTTACAGCAGAAGCCCAGCCAGCCGGCGTGGCTCAGGGTTTGTATCGACCTATGAACCAGGAGGTCACGATTCGATTCCCGGTCAGGGCACAGGCCTGGGTTATGGGCTCGATCCCCAGTGTGGGGCATGCAGGAGTCAGCCGACTCATGATTCTCTCTCATCATTGATGTTTCTCTCCCTCTTCCTTTCTCTCTGAAATCAATAAAAATATATTTAAAAAAAAAAAAAAGAAAGCAGAAGCCCAGTCTGACGGCAGCCAGGCCTCCTCCTGCCGACCAGAGCCGTCCCCCTGCCGACCAGAGCCGTCCCCCTGCCAAGAGCCTGCACCACCCACCCAGCAGGTCTCAGGGCTGGGGGTGATGGTGAGTGGGGCCACCCTGCTCCCGTCCCTGGCGGGCAGCACACTCTCCCCCGCTGGCCTTGTAGATCGGCTCCTGCACAAACCCAGGGGGAGCCTGGCCGGCCCCTGCATTCCCAGCTCACCCGGAAGAGGCCGGGTGGGTGCTGGGCAGGCTCCTGGCGACACCTGGCACCTGAGCACAGGGGGGCTTTCCCAGTGCGGGAGAGCCCTGGCGTCCTGGGGGAGGGTAGCAGGGCACCTCTGTCCCCATCCCCCCGCCCCCAGGTAGCTGGCGAGAGGTCGCAGCCCCCAGCCAGGGCACCATGCGGGGGGTTGGTCGCTGCCACTCCCCTGTCCCAGTCCGGGGCCCAGCCCAGATTGGGTGATCAGGGCCTGCCGGCTGCTGGGCCCCCCGCTCGCACCCACCTTGACCTGGCGCCGCCCACTCACCTGGTCCACCATCCCACCGCGGTCCCCCTCTCATCGGGGCCCATCAGGGCCCAGCACCTCCACTGCCGCACACTGCCAGTGCCACGCTGCCCCCTGGTGGTAAGTGCACATCATAGCAAGTGATTGAACTCCGGGTCTCCTGGTGGAATCACCACCCGAGGGAATAATTTGCATATTAGGCTTTTATTATATAGGATTTTCATTGATTTCAGAGAGGAAGGGAGAGAGAGATAGAAACATCAATGATGAGAAAGTATAATTGATCAGCTGCCTCCTGCACACCCCACACTAGGGATCAAGCCCACAACCTGGGCAAGTGCCCTTGACTGGAATCGAACCCGGGACCTTCATTCCACAAGCCAAGGCTCTAACCACTGACAGTACTGGCTAGGGCAAGCATGATGTCACTTCTGATTTGCTCCTTGGCTCCTGGGCACCTGCGAAGGCTTCTGCTTGGCTCTTGTCCCCAGAAAAGGGCCCCACGTGGTGTTAGTGCGCCAGCCCCATTCTGCCCTGCGCCCGGGACACGCCAGGTGCCGTAGAGGCACAGTGCCCTGTGCTCTGGGTCCGGCCAGGCCTTGGAGCCGTGTCCCGGGAAAGCGCTCCCCGTCCCTGACTCCACCAGTCTTCCTTCCAGCCCCGGTGAGGGACCGCAGAACCCAGCCCGGCTTCTCCCAGGACAGGACGGACGCCAGACAATTCCCGCTCGGCCTTCCTCCCGGCCTCCTCCCTCCTCCTCGGGAGGCGCAGCAGCCCCACCACCCGCAGCAGCGCTGGGCTCTCTCCTTCATCTCTTCCTGCAGCCAGGAACCCAGGTGGGGCAGTGCCTGTGCCCACACACACACCCCGCCCCCCCCCACCTCCCCCCGACCCCCTGCTCGCGCCCCCGCCGCAGGAGGGGGCCTCTGCCAGCTTCCTGGGAGGAGGCCTGGCTCTCCCATGGAGCCATAGCTGCTGATGGCCCTTGTTTCTCAGGTCTCTCGACACCTGCTAGTAAACTAAATAACAACCCACCACCCTGCTGCCCGGCATGGCCTGCGCATCTCCAGTGCCTGGATGTCCTCCCGGCCAGCACCGTGGACACGTCACCAGTGGGCTGCTGCCTCGTGCAGGATGCTCCACACCCTGCTTCCCACCCAGGCAGGTCCCTGCTGCAGGCAGTGAGGGAGCCGAGCCCACTCCCTCCTCCTCCCCTGCCTGTCTCCTCAGGCCCTCCCCCTTCCAAGCGTGACTGGGACTGGAGGGGGCAGGTCTGGCCCTGAGGGGGGAGGGGACGGAAGGGGGAGCACGTGGGGACCTCAGACAGCAGGGCAGCTCTGAAAAGGCTCTGGGGGAGCCAGCAGGGAGCCTCATGCCGGGGTCCCGCCCACAGGACCGGGGCTGCCTGGCGGCCCCAGCTGCACTCAGGGGCTTGGGGAGTGTGGCCTCTGCAGATGTCACGGTGGATCCAGCCCCAGCAGCTGGGCTGTCAGTCAGTGGGGCCCCTGCCTGGCTGCAGAGCTACAGACAAAACAGGGGGTGTGGGGCTGGCACCAACCCCCCCGACCTGCTCCTCCACCCCCGTGGGACGGGATTGAGGGTGAATTCTCTCAGGGGCCAGCTTGGGCCTGGCTTCCACCGGCTCCTGAACTCTGCCGGGAGGTGTGCACCTTTTGGGTGAGATAGGCTGGAGCAAAGCTGGCTGCGGGGTGCCAGCTCCCCAGCCCGGCCCAAGGCTGCCCCTTGCCAAGCAGGAGGCCCAGGTCCTGCTCACTTCTGCCTCTGAGATGGACTCTTCGAGGTCCGGGCAGCACTGCACCCTTGGGGCCTGCAGGGTGGACTGGAGATGGTCCGGAACCTCCTTGGCTACCCCACCCCAATCTCCCAGGCCTCCAGGGTCAAAATCAAGGTTGCTCCAAAGAGAGGGTGCTTGCCCAACTGGTTCAACATCAACTATGAACCAGGGGGTCACAGTTCGATTCCCGGGCAGGGCACATGCCCAGGTTGCGGGCTTGATCCCCAGTGGGGAGTGTGCAGGAGGTAGCCGGTCTAAGATTCTCTCTCATCATCGATGTTTCTCTCTCTCTCTCCCTTTCCCTTCCTCTCTGAAATCAATAAAAATATCCTATATAACAAAGAGCTAATACGCTAATTAAACCAAATAGCAGAACAACCACCCCGATGACCTTCCAGTCGAAGCCAGGGCTGTGAGGGCCGAGCCCCTTGCATGAATTTCATGCATCGGGCCTCTAGTCTATCTATATAAAAACCTAAGCGACTGTTCGACCGGAAGCTATGACATGCACTGACCGCCAGGGGGCAGACACTCAACGCCCTGGCATGGAAACAAGGAACAAGCTGATGAATCTCAGAGGGAAGGGGGAGGGAGGGCAGGAAGAGATTAACAAAGGTCTTATATGCATTCTAGAGGCCCGGTGCTCAGATTCGTGCACTGGTGGGGTCCCTCAGCCTGGCCTGCAGGGATCGGACTGAAACTGGCTCTCTGATATCCCCCAAGGGGTCCTGAATTGCAAGAGGGTGCAAGCCAGGCCAAGGGACCTCACCGGTGCACGAATCCGTGCGCCAGGCCCCTAGTATTTTTTAAAAAGAGAGAGAGAGATGGTGCTCAGCTCAGCAGGGCCCACAAAGAGCAATTACCTGTGCCCCAGAGGCCTCTCAGCAGGCAGCCTCAACAAGGACCCCCAAACCTGCCCTAAAGCAGTGCCCAGGCATCTTCATGGTGACGGGAAGGACGAAGGGTGGTCCATTCACCCTCCACACCAGGGTTAGAAATGAGGATGGTGAGTGTGTTCATCCCCTGTCCCTGCAGGGCGGTCTCCGGGGCACCCCAGGCCACCCCATGCAGAGGCCTCCTCCTCCTCTAGGGCTTCGGGGACAAGGGGGTCTGCAGGCCTTGGACCCTCAGTGGCTCCCGTCACTTAGGCTGCTCGTCTGGGTCCCACCTCCACTCACAGGCCCAGCTGGGGGCTTAGAAGCCAGATCTCCTGTCTGTCCATCCGTCCAACCGTCCAACCGTCCAACCGTCCATCTGTCCATCCGTCCATCCATCCATCTGTGCAGTCCCTTCCCCTCCTTTTGCCTTGAGCTCCTTCTGCCCCAGCCTCCCCTTCCCACTCCTGCCTCTGGAAAAGAGGTGCTTCCTCTGCCCTCGCCTCTGGGCTCTGGAGGCCTCAGGGGTGGGAGTTTCCCTGCTGAGAATCAGGCACTAAGGGCTCCACCTGGAGCCCTGCCCTGTGTCCAGGTCACAGGAATCCCCGCCCCCTCCTGCCCTCCAAGCCCCCTGTGGCCGGTCCCCCCATCTGTCCCTCTGTCCGTCCGCACACTGAGCTGCAGAGGACTCGCCTGCGAGGAAAGCTCTGGAGACAAGAGCTCGAAGGCCTCCCAGGCCGCTCCGCTCCCTCTCGGACTGGGGTGGAGGCGGGGGGGGGGGGGGGGGGGGGGGGGGGGGCAGTTTTGTCACCACCTTTGCCTGACCCCATCTTCTCTGTGGTTGCCAAGTGCTTGGTTCTCTCCCTGCGCCCACACCCCACAATCCTCCCTGGTGCCCCTTTCTTCCTCAGGCACCCTCAGCTCACACTTCCCTCCGCCCTGGTGTCGCCACTGGGCGCTTTGTCTCAGGCTTGAGCCCTCCTGCCCTTCTGCCTCACTCCTAGCGTTCCTGCCTGAAGGACAGCAAGGCCCACCATGCAGAGCAGACACCTCAGCCTGCAGCTCACCCTGGGCCCCACACCCCCAAGCCAGGCCCCACACCCCAATCCAGGGCCCCACACCCCAATCCAGGGCCCCACACCCCCAATTCAGGGTCCCACACCCCCAAGCCAGGCCCCACACCCCAATCCAGGGCCCCACACCCCCGAGCCGGGCCCCACACCCCAATCCAGGGCCCCACACCCCCGAGCCGGGCCCTACACCCCAATCCAGGGCCCCACACCCCCGAGCCGGGCCCTACACCCCAAGCCAGGCCCCACACCCCAATCCAGGGCCCCACACCCCCGAGCCAGGCCCCACACCCCAATCCAGGGCCCCACACCCCCGATCCAGGCTCCACACCCCAATCCAGGGCCTCACACCCCCGAGCCAGGCCCCACACCCCAATCCAGGGCCCCACACCCCCGAGCCAGGCCCCACACCCCAATCCAGGGCCCCACACCCCAATCCAGGGCCCCACACCCCTAATCCAGGGCCCCACACCCCTGAGCCAGGGCCACCAACCCCCGAACCAGGGCCATCCAGGTGAGCCCACCCTCCCACAATCCTCGCCACTTACTCCTGCCTCTGGACCGCAGGTGCCCTTTGCCACCACCCTTCCCAGCAGGGCCACCCCCACCTGCCTGGGGCCTTGACAGGGGAAAGGGTCGGGGGGGCTGGGCTGACAGTGCGTGAGAGGGACCTGGATTGGAGCCCAGAGCCTAGGAAACAGCCTCACTAACCCCCCCCCCCCCCCCCCCCCCCCGATTTCCTGTGAATGTTTCCTATTCCCTCTCAGGGCCCCAGGGCCCTGCCTGTAAAACAAGGAGGTAGGTCAGTGGTTAGAGTGCCAGACCGTGGACGAGGGGGCCAGTCAAGGGAATGTCCCTCCTCCTCCCCCTCCCCTTCCTCCTCCTCCTCCTCCCCCTCCTCCCCCTCCTCCTCCTTCTCCTCCGTTGTAGGCTGGATCCCCAGCAGCAGCAGAGTCAAGAGGTGCCTCCTGGGTCCTAGGAGGCCCTCTGTTTGGAGGGGAAGGTGCCAGGCCAGGGTGCCCAGGGCAGCTTCTGGAGAACTGGGGGGGGGGGGGGGACAGAACCAGGCACAGGGAAGGGGGGGCCTGGGCTTGGAGCTGGAGGGTGCTGGGTGGAGAGGAGGAGGCTGCTGAGCTGGGAGCGGGTGGGACAAGCCCAGCCGTGGCCCCTTCCTGCCCCTGCACCTTCCCTGCTGTGTACCCACAGGGCCTGGGAGTCCCCCAGGAGCGGGCACTGCCGCTGCCACAGGGCGGGCCCTCCCCCAGCCTCCAGCCTGGACCCAGGAAAGGTCCTGGATGTAGCTCCCCACCCCCCGCCTGCTGCCCTTGGGCTACCAGGTGCACCAGGTAATGATGCGGACTTTTTCACAGATGGAGTGGCACATAGTTGATATATATGTGATTTGATATGTATGCTATTTTGTTGTATTGACAACAAGCTTCAAAACTTCATATGTCAAATTTGCTGAAGGTGTTAACATCATAGATACTTTTACACGTAAAAATGTCGAATTTCGTGCCAAAAAAAAAAGAGCATTTGCGGGAAGTTTTCATTCATTACTTTATGTTGAAGAAAAGTTATCGTATGCTTCAGGAAGCATATGGTGAACATGCTCCTTCTCAAGATCCTTGTGATCGCTGGTCTAAACGCTTTAAAAGTGATGATTTCGATGTGAAAGACAACGAACGTCCAGGCCAACAGAAAAAGTTTGAAGACCAACAATGACAAGTATTACTGGGTGAAGATGCGTGTCAAACTCAAAAACAACTTGCAGAAAGATTAAACGTTGCTCAGCAAACAATTTCCGGTCATTTACAAGCAACAGGAAAGATTGTAAAGGAAGGAAATGGGTGCCACATCAACTGAACGAAAGACAAATGGAAAACCGAAAAGTCATCAGTAAAATGTTGCTTTAATGGCACGAAAGAAAGTCTTTTTTGCATCAAATTGTGACTGGCGATGAAAAGTGGATTTATTTTGAGAATCCCAAATGCACAAAATCATGGGTTGATCCAGGTCAACCATCAACATCGACTGCAAGGCCAAATCGCTTCGGAAAGAAGACAATGCTCTGCGATTGGTGGGATCAGGAAGGTGTGGTATACTATGAGCTTCTAAAACCAGGTGAAGCTGTTAATACCGATCGCTACTGACAACAAATAACCAATTTGAACCACACTTTGATCATAAAACAACTAGAATGTTCCAGAAGACACGGCAAAGTAATTTTGCTTCATGATGACGCACCATCACACACTCCAAAACCAGTTAAAGACACGTTAGAAGATCTTGCCTGGGAAGTACTAACCACCCACTGTATTCACCAGACCTTGCTCCTTCAGATTCCCACTTGTTCCGATCGATGGCACACGCGCTTTCTGAGCAGCACTTCAACACGTGCGAAGACGTGGAAAGCTGGGTCTCTGAATGGTTTGCCTCAAAACAAGAAAAGTTCTATGGGGACGGTATCCACAAATCACCTGAACGATGAGGGATTGTGTAGCTAGCGATGGACATTACTTTGAATAAAGCACTTTTGACGTTTCTCTTGAAATTATCATGTTTTCTTTGCTTACGAAATCCACATTATTGCCGGCAGCTGCCTTCAGTGAGACCTGGGCCATTCGACCTCCCCAGGCAGCCGTGGCAGAAGCAGCCCGAGGGGGGGCCACCGGGGGAGGGCCGTGGCAGGTGAGGGCCAGCTGGGCTCTACCCACAGCCCAGGCTCCTGGGCACAAGAGGCTGGGAGCTGGGCCCCAAGACCTGTCCCGACCCCACCCCACGGATTCCCTCCCTCCCACTCCCGCTTCCTCCCCAGCCTCCACTCTCCCTCTCACCAGCGACCTGGTCACACATCTGTTTCTCTCCTGTCTCCCCCGCTTTCCACTCCCTCCCTTTGTGCTCCGCCTGCCCTTTCACCCCCCCTTCCCTTGTCTCCCCACAGGAGGGCCTGGTTCCAGAGGCCAGGACTTCAAAGGAGATCAAAGCTGGGCCCCCATCAAAGGCCAGGCTCTCCCTTAGACAGTAGCTCTCCAAAGGGCTAGTCTCCCACCCTAGCATCCCACCCCAGCACCCCACCCCATCCCAGCACCCCACCCTGTCCCAGCACCCCACCCCAGCACCCCACCCCATCCCAGCACCCCACCCTATCCCAGCACCCTGCCCAAGCACCCTGCCCAAGCCCCCCAGGAAGCACAGTCTGGTCAGAGCCCCGGCTGGAGAGGCCGCTGGCTGGGTGGGGAGCTCCCAGCACTGGGGAGGGAGAGTCCTGGCGGGAAACCCTCCCTCCCGGCCACGTGGCGCTGGGCCAATCACCAAACCTCTCAGACCCACAGCGACATTATGTGTAATTTTTTAAAAATATATTTTTATTGATTTCAGAGAGGAAGGGAGAGGGAGGGAGAGATAGAAACATCAATGATGAGAGAGGATCATGGATTGGCTGCCTCCTGCACACCCCTCACTAGGGATCGAGCCCGCAACCCAGGCATTTGCCTGACTGGGAACTGAGCCATGACCTCCTGGTTCCTAGGTCGACGCTCAACCCCTGAGCCTCGCCGCTGGGCTCCACTCTATTGAAATGGACTGTCGCCTGCTGACGGGATTGCTGAGCGGCTGAAAGGAGGAAGGACAGGTGAGACACCCCGCTGTCCATCGTCCTACGGCAGGCGCTCATGGTGCTGCCCTCACATCACGCTATCCCAGCCGCCCACCCGCAGGCGAGGTGCAGAGGCAGAGGCATGCCCGGGAAGGCGGGGCTGCTCCCCAAAGGGCAGGAGCCTCACATCCCAGCTCTGAACCCAGAGAAGCCGCTCTGCACAGAGGCTCCACCTGAACCCCGCGCTCTGGGCCACCCCCACCCCCAGCACCCTCTCCTCCCAGACCCTAGCTGGGTCCCCAGGCTGGGCTCTCCCGCCCAGGCAGCCGCTGTGAGCCTCCGGCCCAGGCCTCACCAAGCCTCAGCCCAGCCCACACCCCGTGGCGTCAGGTGGGGAGGAGGCTGAGGGCCTGAAGCTGCACTTCTGACACATTTCTTGGCTGCGAACATCAGGGAGCTTCTGGGACAGTAACCTGAGTGGCCCCTAGCCCTCCGGGAGCAGGTTTCTCATTTGTAGAATGCTCACCCCTCCTCTGGCGCCGACTCTGCAGACATTATCATTTTAGAGAACCAGGCGGCCTGGGCCCGTGTGGCTCAGGGGTTGAGTGTGGACCTATGAACCAGGAGGTCACGGTTCAGTCAGGGCAACGGCCCGGGTTGAGGGCTCGATCCCCAGTGTGGGGCGTGCAGGAGGCAGCTGATCCATGATTCTCTCTCATCATTGATGCTTCTCTCTCTCTCCCTCTCCCTTCCTCTCTGAAAGCAATAAATATGTATTTTTAAAAAAGAAGGAGAAAGAGGAGGAGGAGGAGGAGGACCACCACCACCACCAGGGGGTAGGGCCAAGGCTCTCTGGGGCCTCAGGACCAGGGAACAGAAGCCCATCCTCGGGCAGCAGCCTGGACGCTCGGCCTCTCCCCGTCTCTCCAGAACCTCCTGGGCCTGTGGTACCAGGAAGTGACGGGGCTCTGGGAGGCGAGGGGCCTGCCCAGGTCAGCAGCCAGGAGCGGCAGAGCCGGGCGCTGCAGGACCTCTCCCTACGCCACCTGATGGGGTCCTTCTCTCCAGGCTGTAAAGGGACCGGGGAGCTCAGCCACAGCTCCACGCCAGCCCCAGCCCGCACCCACCTCCCACCACCGCCCACACGGTGAGCAGAGCACCACTGCACCCAGCTCCGGGCTCAGCGCGGTCCCCGAGGCCAGGTCCCCGCAGCGCAGCGGCCGAGCAGGACTGGAACACGCGCTCACAGAGGACCCACCCGTCTCTGCCGAACTGCTCAGGTAGTGACCGGCGGCCGGACCCCTGGCTGTCCGGTTCCATATTCGCTCTGAACCTGGAGGAGGTGAGGCCCAGGCTCACCCTGGGAGCCGCATGGAGCCCAGCGGCCTGAGGGGCAGAGACGGCAGGGACCCTGTCCCCCGGTTGGGGGGCGCTGTGGCTCCGCTGTCCTCAGAGGGCAGAGTGGCCGCCCCTGGAGCCCTGGCGCCTGCAGACCTTCCCGGGGAAAGGTGGGGGCTCCCCCTGCTGGGCAGCCCTAGAAAGGCGCTCCAGCCGCCCCCAGAGCGAGCTCCCCAGGGAAGCCCCAGGATTGTGGTACCTCCAGTGGGGTGGGAATCAGAATGAAGTGAGGGGACCCTGAGACACCACAAGCAGGGCTCAGGGTCGTGGGGGTGAGTGAAGGTCCGTGCAGGGTCCCAGGAGTGACCTCTGCATCCATGGCCGGCCGCACACCCTCCCCAGGGAGAGCCCCTCCCCCCCGCCTCTGCTGCCGGAGCAGCGAGCACGGACCGTGTGGCCTGGTGAGCGGCCAGCCTCCCCCAGCCTGCGGGGGGCGGGGGTCAGGACGGCGGGTGCGGGGAGCCGGACTGTGGGGCTCTTCCTCCCCCCCCCCCTCCTCTCTTTCCCTCGCACCCCAGGATGAGACCTGCCCCGCCCGGTTCTCCAGAACCAGCCCTCCACCCGGCGCACCAGTGCCCGGAGCTGGTGCCCGCCTGCCCCCGGGCCCTGCCTGCAGCCGCCCTTCATGGCCTTTGGGCGCCACGCCTGCCTCTAAGGGCCACCCCGCAGGGGACATGGCTCCCTCCACGCCCTCGCCCCAGCCCGGAGCAGCCCTCAGCCTGGCCCCAGCCCTCCCCAGACCCGCAGGCCCAGACCCCAGGTCCTCCCCGCTCTGCGCGGGTGGGACAGGATGGCCTGGCCAGTGGAGCGTGGAGCGTGGAGCGTGGAGCGTGGCCTCCCGGGCACACGCGCAGGCGGGAGGGTTAAATGAGGCGGCGCCGTGAAAGCGGCACAGGCCAGGGTTATTCTCATCAGAAGCCTCCTCTGAGCGGACGCCCTGGCCGCAGCGACCCCCGCGCTGGCCACACCACGATCTCCGACAGCTCCACCCTCCTCGCGCGGGTCAGCTTCTCCCTGCCCAAAGGGGTTTGCGGTGCCGGCCAGGTGCTACTGGGAAGGACAGACCGGGCGGACCAGCCACGACTGCCCTGGGCGGCTCACAGCCCGTTTCCCACCAGACTGGAGGCTGAGTCTGTAGGCGGCTGCAGCCACGGGCCAGACTGGGTGGCTTATAAGCAACAGAAAGGCACTCCTCGCCTGCAGGCTGGACGGCTGAGGTCAGGGCGCCATCCTAGTCAGATCCCGCTGAGACCCTCTTCCAGGCTGTGGACGGAAGGGGCCACGTGCTGACCTGACAGCTCAGGGGAGGCCACATGGCGGGCTTGCAAACTCAGACCTAAGGTCACCACAAAGGATGGTCTGAAATTACACTTGAACTAAAGGCAGTGATGGTGGGCAGTCACCTCCTAGACACCCGGTCACCTCCTAGGCGGGTATCTTCACTGACCAGGTCAGCCTTTCCCTTCACTGAGCCTGCCTGTCTTTTTGCCTCTATGATAACACACCCTTGAAGTGTCTGGGTAACTTGTAACTTCCCTTTTCTGGACCCCTTGGGGCACAACCTAATGTGCTGGGCGCCAGGACAGAGACCACAGATTCCTTCATTGTTATCATGTTCATTGATCCTGCACCCACCTAAGTATGTGTCCATCATTTTACCTTTTATCCAATCCCAGGCCCCACCCCCCCTGCTTTGCTTTCTCCCGCCTCCCTAGTCTATCGCCAATGGGTTTCAGGTCACCCACCTCCGTCCCTCCTTTGATTGCAGTGTGTACAGCTGTAACCCGCCTTCTCCGGAGCATTATCTCAATATGTTGAGGTTCTGCTTCCCAGTATTTGTGGACAGCTTGGCTCAAATAAACTCACAGAATTCTTTCCAGGATTGAATGTTTTTATGTTAACAAGATGGCGGACTCCTTGCTGCAGCCTCACATGGTGGGAAGAGGGAGAGGGAACCCCACCAACACGCCCTTCACCCTTTGCTCCACTACTGCGTCGCCTGTTGGTACGGCTGCTCCCCTCCCACAGGACGTAGCCTTCTTGAGAGCAGAGATTGTTTCTTGTATGGGGGTGAATAGTGTCCCCCCAAATCCATGCCTTCCCAGAACCTGGGGATGGGACCATATTAAGAAGTAGATGCTCCCCAAGAGTGGAACGCACAGAACTGGAGGGGCAGGAGTGGAATAGAAGTGACGGGATTTATGTAAAAAGAGAGGCGTTGTTATGAGGTGTACTATTGGGCAATTTACATGAATTCATCTGTAACCTGGGGCGATTGGGACCCCCCTTTGTAAGGCTGGGGGTGTACTAAATGAGATATTACAAACAGCGCCTCGCACACAGCAAGCTACTTTGTAAGCACAATGTTAACTACTATTACTTATTAAATCTTCAAACTAATATTAGAAGAATTGCATGAGAATAAAAGTTTACTCTCATAGATTTTTCATGTGGGGAGCAGATAATCCAATCAATACATCAGCATCTCTACATGCCTAAACACTCTGATTCATTTTTTAAAATTATTTTTAAACTAGAGGCCCGGAGCACAAAAAATCATGCACTGGCGGTGGGAGAGTCCCTCAGCCCGCCTGCCCCATCTCACAGTCCGGGAGCCCTCAGGGGATGTCCTACTGACAGCTCAGGCCCGCTGCCCATGGGAGCGACTGGCAGACCAAGGGAAGGCACCGCCCCCATCACCCCCTCACTGCTGCTGCCTCTGGCCTCCCTCTGCAGGAGGCAACCGGGCAGATCAGGGGAAGGAGACGCCACTATCACATTGCTGCTACCGCCACTGCCGGCCGCAACAGCCTGAGCCTTGGCCCAGCCCTTGCAGCAGCAACAGCCACCACGGCTACGAGGGCTGAGACTCAGGCAGCTGCTGCAGCTTTGTCCGGAAGGACGTCCAGAAGGACGTCCGGTCTAATTAGCATATTACCCTTTTATTAGTATAGATTACAGTTAGCATACAATATTGTATTAGTTTTAGGTATATAACATAGTAATTAGACATTTATATACCTTACAAAGTGATCACCCTGATAAGTCTAGTACCATTAATTTTTTAAAATTCAGTGACTTGCCCAGACAGTGTGGTTCAGTGGTTGGGCATCAACCTATGAACCAAGAGGTCACAGTCCAATTCCTGGTTAGGGCACATGCCTGGGTTGCAGGCTTGATCCCCAGTGTGGTGTGTGCAGGAGGCAGCCGATCAATGATTCTCATCATTGATGTTTCTGTCTCTTTCCCTCTCCCTTCCTCTCTGAAATCAATAAAAATATATTTTTTTAAAATTCAATGACTAGTCCGTTTAAGCCTTTTTGGAATTTAAAGCTAGTGAACATTGGCGGGTGGGGGGATAGGGCACCTACCAAGGACATTTGGTGGTTAATTGGACTCAAATTTTAAACATTTTTAGGGGGGAGGGGGGCAGCCTCTAATGCAAACTGCACTTCACAGAGAAGCCTGCTCTGAAGTGCCTGCCTCTGCACTCAAGTGCCTACTTACCGGCACTGCTTCTACCATTTGAGCCGGCCCTTATAAAGGTTTCCTGGAATCCTATTCCAACCAATAAAACTGAGGCTTTCCCCACCCAATCAGAGCTATGCAGCTCTGGCCAATAAAAGCAATCTATTATGGCCAATCAGGACAGTGTCTTTTGGACCAAACTGTGAGGATTTAGTGTCCTCATTTACATGAGAATGGACCAATCAGGGACCAGGGGCGGGGACTTCTGTTCATATAAGCCAGCTCCCCTGTGGCTGAGAGCGCCCTTTCCCTTCTCACTGGGGCTCCCTGGCTGAGCGGAACCGTGGAGCTGGTGGGGGCACTGGTGCTGTGTTCGTAGCTGTGCCGTATCACAGTGGAGCTGTTTGCACTGAATCATCTCCTTCTTCCCCACACCCCAAGTCAGCGCTCAGAGTCGGTGCCAACACCCGTCTGTTGATGAGCTAAACAGTTTCCCTCTGAATTCTAGATCTCGCCAATCAAACTTGCTCTGCTCATGCACCGTGAGTCTGTCTGCATCAAACTGAAACACCCGTTCAGCAGCTCCGCCGACCTCTGCTCCAGGCTCCAGCTGCCCTCCCCAGAGGCACGCATGTCATTGGCTCAGTGGGTGCAGACTACCGGCCATGAAACACATCAGCTTAGTATTTCAAAGACATTGTCCGGCCTCTTAGGAAACAAGCAGGATTTAGGAATGAAGCCGGGGGTGGGGAGGAAGGGATTGAGGGGAGGCTTAGACCCAGGGGTGTGGTTTATAGAAAGGTTTTGTTAGAAGCCCTGGCTGGTGTGGCTCAGTGGATAGAGCATGGGCCTGTGAATTGAAGAGTCCCAGGTACGATTCCGGTCAGGGCACATGCCCGGGTTGTGGGCTGGATCCCCAGTAGGGGATGTGCAGGAGGTAGCTGATCCTTGATTCTCTCTCATCGATGTTTCTCTCTCTCTCCCTCTCCCTTCCTCTCTGAAATCAATAAAAATAAATTTTAAGAAAGGTTTTGTTAGGGAAGCTAACAAAGGTCTGCCCACACTATGTCAGCAAAGCCAAACACGGAATATCAAGGCTTGTGATGGCGAAAGTGAAGTCGTTTTGTTTGCAAGGCGCCAAGCAGGGACACAGAAAGCTGTCTCTTCACACTTCCTGGTGGCGTTTAACCCAGGGTCCGGGTGACAGGCAGCCCCGGGTGCAGTTTGGCCCTTGGCCATTTACGGTTCAGATGTAGCAGGGGCTTCCCAACTGACCCTGCGCCAGGAGCCCTCGGTTTCTGCAGGTTCCCAGGTGTTCAAGCTCCAGCCACAGCACAGTCCCTCCGACAGGGGCAGAAACGGAATGACTGTGAGGAAGGTGAGTCCTGCTCTGTGGCCGGGATTGCTGTTCTGGTTGCAGAGGCGCGTGCTCACCTGGCTGGGAGCTGCAGTGGGACCCGGGGGCTCACCTGGGAATGCGGCCCATCCCCCCACCAGGAGCTGCCTGTGATCATGAAAGACGAGCAGCCTCATTGCAGAGACCAGAGCCCCCAGCCCGTCAAGGCCCCCAGCCTTTGCTTACCCGCAGGCCTTTGCTTACACGCAGGCCTTTGCTTACCCACAGGTCTTTGCTTACCCGCAGGCCTTTGCATATCCAGCCCGCATTGCCTGTGAACAGCCCATCTGGTACACCCTCTGCCTCCTTCCCCTGTAATCTCTGTTCTTCTACCCAATACAGCAGCTGGGCGGGGCGGGGGGGCGGGAGCAGCTTTCTGTGGGTGACCTGCTGCTCTCCACGCTGCCGGCAGGACTGGAACACACGCTCATAGGATTCACCGTCTCTGCCGACTTGGCTCAGGTAGTGACGGGCGGCCGGACCCCTGGGTTGTCCAGTTACACCCATAAGTGACGGGAAGACAAGTAGATGGTTCATCAGTGGCCTGGAAGGCAGGAGGCAGCTGCAGGGTGAGGCAGGACCAGTTCAAGGGAGGGGGTGGCAGACACTGGAGAAAGAGTGGGGGTCAGTTTCCCTGTGCCCTCCCTCAGGGGGCACCCAGCTCGTCCACACACCAGCCACAGGCACAGTCAGAGCTGTGTCAGTGCGGTGGCAAGAGGCAGGCAGCCAGTGCACGGGGCTCTCCACAAAGTGGGGTGTCCCTCAATCTGCCCTTCAGGCTGGGCTTCACTGTACCCTGCAGCCCAGGCCTGCCGCAGGCCACTCATGGCGCTCTTCCTGGGGGAGGGGGCAGGACAGGGCCTAGAGTGGGGGCAGCTAAAAGAAATATGTCCCCAGATGTGTGGTCTGCAAACTGGGCCTGGTGGGAACTGGGCGCCCACTTCCATCTTCCCAGAGGGCCAAGGTGCTGCCTCCTGCTGTCACCCAGGGAAGCTCCATGTGGCAACAGGTGGTCCAGGGAGTGTAACCGGAAAACCCAGGGGTCCGGCCGCCTGTCACTACCTGAGCCAAGTCGGCAGAGACGGTGAATCCTATGAGCGTGTGTTCCAGTCCTGCCGGCAGCGTGGAGAGCAGCAGGTCACCCACAGAAAGCTGCCCCCGCCCCCAGCTGCTGTATTGGGTAGAAGGACAGAGATTACAGGGGAAGGAGGCAGAGGGTGTGCCAGATGAGCTGTTCACAGGCAATGCGGGCTGGATATGCAAAGGCCTGCGGATAAGCAAAGACCTGTGGGTAAGCAAAGGCCTACGGGTAAGCAAAGGCTGTGGGTAAGCAAAGGCTGTGGGTAAGCAAAGGCCTGCAGGTAAGCAAAGGCTGCGGGTAAGCAAAGGCTGGGGGCCTTGACGGGCTGGGGGCTCTGGTCTCTGCAATGAGGCTGCTTGTCTTTCATGATCACAGGCAGCTCCTGGTGGGGGGATGGGCCGCATTCCCAGGTGAGCCCCCTGGTCCCGCTGCAGCTCCCAGCCAGGTGAGCATGCGCCTCTGCAACCAGAACAGCAATCCCGGCCACAGAGCAGGACTCACCTTCCTCGCAGTCACAGCTGGCCCCGCGTTCCGTTTCTGCCCCTGTTGGGAGTGGCCTAGACACTTAAGGTCACAGCCCCACTGGCCAAGGTCACAGCCCCGGTGGCCAAAGGCGGGCATGTGGGGAGCCTTGTGGTCTGTGAACCGTCCAGCACCATCGCCTCCATCTCCCTGGGCAGGACCAGGGCTCCCATGGGCACCTTCCCTCGTGCCCAGCCCTGCCTTTCCAAGGTGGGGACCAGGGGAATCTGGAACCAGCCATCTCGGCTCCCCATCCCTCACCGCAGCCTGCAGGAACCAGGGACAGCTTTACACTGGCCCTTGCCCTGTGCTGCCCAGAGTGAGAGGCCAGGCTCCCCACCTCCCGCGTCTGGGAGGAGCTCAGTGCAGAGACCACACTCCCTCCAGGACTTAGATCCGACTCCAAGATGGTCAGCATGCCCCCCACCCCCTCACCGTCTCCCTGTGACGCGGACCCAGGCCCTGCAAACTCCCATCTCCGCCTCCCAGAGGATGAGCCAACCACGGGTCCCTTCTCGCCAACCTGGACACAGTGCCCACACCGGGCCTGACCATGCGTTGGCCAGGCTGCTCTCCCCTGAACTTCGACCCCTTCAGCCTATGCCAGCATGGGTGCTCGGAACAGCCCTTTGTGAATGACCTTCCCGGGACCCCGCTGACCTCCCGGCCGCCTGCTCCACCGGCCCCTCACCTGCTGTCCCCGGCCCTGGTCCACCTTTCTCTATGAAAACGTCCTTTCTGGTGACCTTTGAACACGGAAGTCCTCCTTCCTGCGGCCAGAGTCCTCCCCTCCTATTGCAATTGTCTTTTCTACGAAAGTCTCTCCTCAAGCGAGGCTTTGTTTTTTTTTTATTGATCTCAGAGAGGAAGGGAGAGGGAGAGAAGGAGAAACATCAGTGATGAGAGAGAATCATAGATCGGCTGCCTCCTGCGTGCCCCACTCTGGGGATCAAGCCCGCAACCCGGGCCTGTGCCCTGACCGGGAATTGAACCAGTGACCTCCTGGTTCCTAGGTCCACACTCAACCCCTGAGCCACGCCGGCCGGGCTGGGCTTGGTTCTTTGTTTGACACCAGCCCAGGAGCAAAGACCCCTCTCACAGACGGCCCTCCACTCTGCGGTGACCTGGTGAGCAGCAATGGCAGGACCCCCCTGTCCCTGCTCCCGATGCTGCCCGGTGCGGCCCGCCCAAGGCTCGCTGGGCAGCCGCAGAGCAGGCGCCCCTGGGGGCGACCCAGGCAGCTCTGTGCTAAGTGCTTCTCAGGGGCCTTCTCAGCCCATCGGCCGGGCACCCTGACTGTGCCCATTTCTCGATATGGAAACTCCCACCAAGAGAAGGGGAGCAAACGGGTCCAGGACTGAGGACACACGGCCTCCTCCGCCACAGGAGGGCAGCTGCGCGCCCGCAGGCCTGGGAACACGCGTGTCCCTGCCGCCAGCTTCCCTCTGAGGGCCAAGTCGCTCTGTGGACAGGCGATGCTGGGAACAGGCCTGGCACTGCGGCCGGTAAACACTCACTGTTGGTACCGCCACCGCCACGAGGGTGGCGGCACTTGCCACCCTGCCCAGAAGGGGGCAGTGCTGGGCTAACCGGCCGGAGTCTTACAGCTAAAACGCTTCCACTCTTCTCCAGCCTGCGGCCTGCACCTCGGTTGCAGGTTCCATCCTGGCCAATCCATGTGTCTCTCCGTGTCTGCCCCGCCCTTCCACCCTCACCTCTAAAATCCATGCGAAGACATCCTGGGGGAGGAGAGCAACAGATAAGATGAAGTGCTGCTGCTCTCGCTCTGTGTGGCCGCCCTGCTGCCGCTTCTGCTCATCGCCTGTCGGCGCCGCCAGGAGGGCGAGCTCCCCGAGGGCAGGAGCGCTCCCAGTGCCTGCTGCGAGCTCCCTGCAGGGCCAGGGCCGCTCAGAAACAGACGAACGGATGAACGAACAGATGAATGAACGAACGAAGGGACAAACGGATTCCAAGCTCGTGCTCCGAACCACGCGGCTCTCAGGCAGCTTTCTGGTCCGAGACCCGCAGCCTCCTGGGAAAGCCCCAACCCCCCGCCTCCCCCCATCAACCATGGCCCCTTCCCTTCACCATGACCTGGTGGGTTTCCTGAAACCTCCACCTGCAGCGCCTCGTGTGAGCCACTGAGTGTTTCATGTCTCCAATTCCCTGAAGAAGCGGGCTCCAGAGGGCACACCGGACGCGGCGGCCCGGCCCCCCTCCTCGCCCCGCCCGCCACCACCCGCCCCCCCACCCCGTCCTCGCGCCCCCCCGCCACCACCCGGCCCCCCCGTCCTCGCGCCCCCCCGCCACCACCCGCCCCCCCCCTCGTCCCACCCGCCCCGCCCCTGTCCTCGCGCCCCACCCTCCACCACCCGGCCCCCCACCCCTCCTCGCGCCCCACCCTCCACCACCCGGCCCCCCCCCCTCGTCCCACCCGCCCCGCCCCTGTCCTCGCGCCCCACCCTCCACCACCCGGCCCCCCACCCCTCCTCGCGCCCCACCCTCCACCACCCGGCCCCCCACCCTCGTCCCACCCGCCCCGCCCCTGTCCTCGCGCCCCCCCCGCCACCACCCGCCCCCCCCCCCCGTCCTCGCGCCCCACCCTCCACCACCCGGCCCCCCCCCCTCGTCCCACCCGCCCCGCCCCTGTCCTCGCGCCCCACCCTCCACCACCCGGCCCCCCACCCCTCCTCGCGCCCCACCGGCCACCACCGCTCCCCAGGCCCGGCTCACCTGCACAGCTCCAAGCGGGTGCGTGGGATTCCCGCCCGCTGAGCGAACGTCCCCAAGTGGAGCGGATGTTTTGCCTTTTGCCGGGCAGTCTGCGGGTATTTTTGTCCGCCTCTCACCGCGGAGGAGGGAAGCTCCCAGCTCGGAGCTGCTCTCCTTTTACAACCGCAATTAGGACAGCGACAGAAACGCACGCGGCCGGCGCCGCCTTAAGCCATATTTGATCATCATACTGAAGAAGGTCACCGTGCAGGCATCGGCCGGGTGATGCGTCCCAGCTCCGCTGCAGGGAGGAGCGCGGGAGGGAGCGGCCCGTCTCCCGGGCCTGGCGTCTGCTCACTGAGCCCACAGATCCATCCTCCCACCGAGCCCACGCTCTGTGCGTCCTTCACGTTGGACGCCGCCTGCCCCCCTCACCCCCCACGCTCCCCCCCGCGACACGTGGAATGGATGGTTATTACAGTGTTCTTGTCACTGCTCCCCCAGCAGGTCACAGGCGACTGGAAGGCATTGGTCTCTCCCTAACTTGCTGTTCCAGACGCAAATGACAGCAGGACGGGAGGGCTTGGGGCTGGGGTGGGAGCTGACAAGGACATCTGACGGCCCTCCTGCCCAGCACACAGCACCGCGGGCATGCGGATGGATGGGTACAGGCCCACCTCATGCCCTCATTCATACCCGGCACCACACACACCTGCCCTAGACACAGGATTCACAGCCACATGCAAACACTCCCTTACACCCCCATCCACAGGCACATTCACATAACTGGCACACATGTTTATATAAATCTGTTCTGTTCTGTGACCCACAATCGCAAAACACTTCCATCCCCCCAAATCCACACCCATGCACACACACCCACAGGCATGCCACACACAACGTCCCTGCCCCTGGGCCAGTGATGGCGAACCTTTTGAGCTCGGCGTGTCAGCATTTTGAAAAACCCTAACTTAACTCTGGTGCCGTGTCACATATAGAAAGTTTTTTTATCTTTGCAACCATAGTAAAACAAAGACTTATATTTTTGATATTTATTTTATATATTTAAATGCCATTTAACAAAGAAAAATCAACCAAAAAAATGAGTTCGCCTGTTACCTCTGACACGCGTGTCATAGGTTCACCATCACTGCCCTAGACACACAGCTCGTGACCATAGACATCCTCAGACCTCTATCCACATACAAGCTCACATGCATGTACACACACACACGTGCACCTTGACCTACAGGCCCCCCACACACAACTATCTATCTGCTCATGGACACACTACTCATAATCACAGACAAGGCCTGCACACCCAGTCCCACGATGCAACTCACCAATATGCACATGTGCATGCATGTGCACATGGATACACATGTTCTCTCACACACGCTGCCCTCCCACTGCATGGCACAGCCCCTCCTCCCCCCAACAGTCCAGGCTATGCGGCAGCATCAGCAGCTTTTCAGCTTTTGAGGCCTCCCAGGCTGGGTGCTGACCCCCACAGAGAAAAACACAGATAGACACACATTTGCCCCCAATCCAAGGATTTATCTTTCCTGAAACCCCCAGAGTCTCCACTGCAAGCCCCCGACCCGGGGGTCCTGGGAAGCCCTGTTCCTGCCCTTGGGGGGCCGCGGGTGCACTGTGGCGGGTGCGGAGGCGGCAGGCCCATTGCTTTCAGGAGGTGTTTTGGTTGCTGTGTTTGATGACGACCATCACCATCCTCAGTGAGGCTCTCCAGACGGCAGTGTTCAGCTCTGCCAGGGAGAGAGCCCAGGCTTTCCTGGGAGGGACAGTGCCTCTCAGAGCCTGGGGAGCTGGCTGATATGGCCAGGAGTCCCTGCGCCGCCCGGATTGGTCTGTGCTCATGCAAATAAGAACTCTAAATCCTCAAAGCTTGATTGGTCCAAAAGGCACTGTCCATTAGTCAGAACAGCGCTGCTCTGCAGGACAGACCTCGGCTCCCCGAAGGCTCCCTGCGACCCAGTCCCCTCAGACCTCCCTTCTCGGTCCCCCCCTCAGCTCCTCCAGCCGCTCCCGTGGCTCGGCACAGTCACCGCCCGGGCGCCCTCCCGTGCCCCGTCCGCACAGGCTGCGCCCCCTCTGTGAGTGGGAAGGCGCCTCAAACGGCTGTGGGAAGCCTCCACTGTTACCCAGGCCTAACTGCACCCCCCCTCTCCCCGCAGGGATGAGAATGGCCCCCCAGTAGCTCCTCTGTGATCCCAGCCATTCTGCATCTCCTTTGCCAATGGCTAATGCACAACCCCCAAGGTCACAGAATGAATGGCCTGCGAGTCCATGAAGCGAGGGGAGGGGTACTTTTACCCATTAGCCCGACCCCCAGAATGGGGCCTGTCTGCTTGGTGCTCGGGGAGACCCAGGGCGGGAGCAGCAGCCTGAAAGCACCCGCGGGGAGGAGAGTAGGGCCGTTCTCCGGGTCCAGCACTCGGCCGCAGGTGCCGGGCTGAGGAAGCCTGTTCTTTCTTTCCTGCCCCTTCTTCCCAGGGGTCAGAGGTCGGCTCTGTGAGAGCTGTGAGCCTGGCGTGGGGACCAAGTCCAATGTGGATGCTGCTTTTGGCTGAGGCAGGAGATTGGACCAAAAGATAACGGGACTCCTTACCCCTTACCTCTCAGCCGTCTTCTTCACTCCCTCCTTCCTGCCATTCTAAGCCAGGCATCTGCCCTGGAGACACAGGAGCTCCCTCCACAGCCACCCCCCCCCCCAAGCTCCGCCCCAGGAAGGCCCTCCATGGAGGGGGCTGCCCACCCAACAAGGGGTAATGTATGGAACTGGGTGGCGGTGTTTTAAATTGTTCCATTTACATGCAAATAGGGAGATGGTTTCACAGAATAAACTGTCTTATTTGTGTTCGGCCCAACTCCCTCCCAGGGAAACTGGGAGCAGTTTGGAGCCATCCTGGCACAGAACCCCCACTTTTCCCTAAGGACTAGGGGACCCACCCATGCCCCTGGGGGTGGTGACTTAGAAACAAATGCTCATCACAACTCACTGTCAGGGTCCAGGCCATGCCAAGTGCTCAGCTGGGCTGTCTCCCCCACCTCCACTCCAGTCAGCTGTGGGCAGGGCAGGGGCAGGGCAGCTGTGGGCAGGAGTGCAGCTGTGGGCAGGGCAGGGGCAGGGCAGGGGCAGGGCAGCTGTGGGCAGGGCAGGGGCAGGGCAGCTGTGGGTAGGGCAGGGGCAGGAGCAGGGTCTTCACCTCTGTCTCCAGGAGTGACAGGAAGCGGGGAGCTCCACCCCCTCCACCCAAGGGGACTCTTTCCTGCTGAGGGCCCAGCAGTGGGCCCCCCTCGTGCTGAGATGCTGACTGTGGGCCATCTATTCCACGAGTGTTTCTATCCTAACGGGGTCCCCAGACACAGAACTGCCTCGAACCACCTCGGGCACCATCCCATGTGCCAGGGGAACGCATTTATGTTCGGGGCAGAAGTAGAATGTGGGGACCAGATACAATGATAAGAACTATCAGTCCTGCCCTGTTAGCCTGACGGTTCTGTTCTGGTTAGAAAGCGCCTCTCACCTGGCTGGGAGCCGCAGGCCCTGGGACCTGGCGCTCACATCCGAAAGGGCCCATCCTCCTTCAGAGCCGCCTGTCATTGTGGAGAGACTGACACCCTCGGGGCTGAGACAATCCGGTCCTGGAGGCACCTGCTCCTTACAGCCCCAGCCGCTATGGCCTGGGGTCTGGGCCCGGGGCGCCCGCCCTCTGCGACCCCCCAGCCCCCGTGACTGGTAACCTGTGATGATTACCCATGCCCACTTCCCCTGCCTGTAATTCCTATTTCCCCGCGCCATCTCTGTCCTTCTGCCCAATACAGCAGCGGCTTGGGGGAGGGGGGGGAGGAGCAGCTTTCTGTGGGTGACCTGCTGCTCCCCCACGCTGCCCGCAGGATTGGAACACACCCTCATAGGATTCACCTGTTTGCTGAATTGGCTCAAGTGACAGGCAGCCCTGGCTGTCTGGTTACATTTAGGGGAAGGAGAAGGACCTCTGTCCCCCCTTCCACCCCCAGGATGCCAGCGCTGCCATCTCTTGGGATTGGGCCACCACCACCCATGAGCTTCCAGAGGCCTGGAGGCAGGGCAGACTGGGGTGGCCTGTGGGGCCTGGGCTCCGGCCCTGCCTCCTGTGGCTCTTCTGCATCATGGTCCTCAGACTAGACCACCCAGATCACACCCACGGAAACCAGGAGAGAAAGCTCCTGAGACTCGGCCAGAGAGGCCCAAAAGGGTCCCCCCAACCCTCGGGAAACTCCCTCCATCGCACCTCCGGCCTGACCAATCCCGGCAAGATTCCTCAGACCAGCCAGGCCACCCTGGGCTGGGGCGGCCCCTCAGGGCCCTGTGAGGGCAGGGCGGGTGGGCGGCGGGGGAGGCTGCAGGGGCGGGGAAGCTGGTGGTGCTTTCATGGTTGTGGTGTTGCTCCCAGAGCCCCGCGTGGGTGGGTCTGCTCCTCGGCCTGACTGAGAACCAGACGGCTGCCCTGCCCGTCCCCTGAAGACAGGGCGTCAAACCAAGGACCCAGCTGGACGCTGGCGGGCAAGGTGGCCCCAGGAAGAGCAGGGTGCCGCCCAGGTGTCCTTCTCTTTCCCAGGACGCCCATGAAGGGAAGGATGGCCAGTCCGAGCCCCGTCACCTCACCCCGCCGCCATGCAGCCATCGTCCCGTCGGAGTACTGCCTGTCCACTCTGTGCCAGGCACAGCTAGAGGCGGGCCCACTGGCAGGAGGGGCCCTTGCGAGCGGGGTACCCTGTGAGCTCCGGTGTCTGGGTGCTGCAGACCTCCCTGAGCGCCGACGCCTCCGGCCTGGGGAGCCGCAGCTTTGCGAGGTGGGAACCGAGGCTTGGTTCCAGCCCCGGCAGCGAGGCCCGGCCACCCCCCCCTCCGGTCACCCCCAGGAGCGAGGCCCGGCCACCCCCCCTCCGGTCACCCCCAGGAGCGAGGCCCGGCCACCCCCCCCCTCCGGTCACCCCCAGGAGCGAGGCCCGGCCACCCGCCCTCCGGTCACCCCCAGGAGCGAGGCCCGGCCACCCCCCTCCGGTCACCCCCAGGAGCGAGGCCCGGCCACCCCCCCTCCGGTCACCCCCAGGAGCGAGGCCCGGCCACCCGCCCTCCGGTCACCCCCAGGAGCGAGGCCCGGCCACCCCTCCTCCGGTCACCCCCAGGAGTGAGGCCCGGCCACCCCCCCTCCGGTCACCCCCAGGAGCGAGGCCGGCTCTGAGGCAGGAGGCAGAGGTGGCGGTGCCGTCTCAGGGAGGCAGTGAAACAGGGTCGGGTTCTGGCCCGAAGCGCATGGGAGGGCAGAGGCGCAGGGGGCGGGTGCCGGGCCATGGGCGGCCCACCCGGAGGCTCGGCCTCAGGTCCGGTTCTCCGGGGCAAACACCCAGGATCCTCCCAGGAGGTTCCTTTTTCTTTCCTTTTCCTTGTTGTATGAAGTGCTTGTCCTATTACACACAGCGAGTGCTGATTGTTGTAAGTGAGACACAGACATGTCTACTGTCTTTCCCATGCATGGATTTGAATGCCTGTAAAGCTGTATAATTTTTCATGGATTTATTTATCGTCAGTTTTTAATTCCAGGCATTGATTATTCATGTTCTTTGCCTATTTTTCTGTTGGAGGACCAAGGCATTTTTCTGAATTGAATTCAATAATGTTAAAGATTTTGAAAAGAAAAACACTAGCATATTCCCTTGGCCTACAAGTTCCTACGCTTCTTCTTTAGGACAATCTGTAGAGGATGACTTGAACACACATGTCTGAAATGGAGATGTTTGACAGATGTGATTTATTCAGCACGTAACTACTTGAGAGGACCCGCTGCTGCACAGATACCCTATAGAAATATTAAACCAGGATGGCAGATCACATGTTCTCCCAAAGAATACAATGTTTAGCTTGAATTGGCCTTTTATATCCTCACTGGAAGCCTGGTGCATGAAATTAGTGCGCATGTATGGTCCCTAGGCCTGGCCTGCGATCAGGGCCATCCTCCACAACTGGCCCCGCCCTCCACCCCCCCGCCACCCACCCTCGTTTCCCATTGGCCATCAGGTGATCAGTGCCTGGTGGCCAGGGGTAGGGATGAGAGGTCAGCTGTTCCCGCCCCTGCTGCGGGTCATCCTCTGTGTGTGGGGCGACTGGTCGGGTGGGGCCTTGGCCTGGCACCACCGGCATCCCCGCCACCCACCCCGGTTCCCTGTTCGTCATCAGGTGATGGGAGCCTGCTGGCCAGGGAAAGGGACTGAGAGGTGGTCAGTGTGCCTCATAGTGACTGGTTGAGCAGTCATTCTGCTCATTCCGCCATTAGGGGCAATTTGCATATTACCCTTTTATTATATAGGATAGAGGCCAGGTGCACGGGTAGGGGCCGGCTGGCCTGCCCTGATGGGGGCCCCGGGTTGGGGTGGGGGTCCCCGCTGGGAGACGGGGCTGGCCAGGGTGAGGGGCTGCAGTCATTCTGGTCTCTGGTCATTCTGGTCATTCCGCCGTTTCCATTGCTTTTATTATGTAGGATTAGAAATGTTCTTTTTGGAAAATACATTCACATGTGTACTCTTTCTCCCGTTTATCTCCCCAGCCTCTGACTCCCCTTCACCTCAGGAATAGAGGTCCCTTTTCTGCTCAGTCAGTTGGTCACTTTCATCGCTGACGGCCACAAGCTCAACAGCAGCAGCTCTCCCCGTCCTTGGTGAGCATTACTCAGTCTGAGCTTCCACTTGGGGTGGCCCCTGCCCTGAACTCCCCGAAACCCAGTCCCATTGCTCATGCCTCTTACCTGGTCTTCATATACACATAAGCCCATGTGACTCTCCACTGCCTCCCAACACACACACACACACCTCGGCCAGGGGCTTTAGGCCTGGGCAGGGGCAGAGCCAGCAATCGGTGTGAACTACAGAGGAAGCACCTTTTCTGACCGCTCATTGGCTAAGCTCCCTGTATGCCATTGGTAATATTCTTAGTAACTTGGGGAATAAGAATCCAAGAAAGTGATGTAGGGTTTTTCCACCTCACTCCTGGAGAAAAAAACGAAGGTCCACTGCTAGAAGGCTAAGAAATGTCATATCCTGCCCTAGCTGGTTTGGCTCAGTGGATAGAGCCTAACCTGCCAACCACAGGGTCTGGGTTCAATTCTGACCAAGGGCATGTACCTAGGTTGAAGGCTCCTCCCTGGCCGGGGCCCAGGTCAGGGCTCATGCAGGAGGCAACCAATCAAAGTGTTCCTCTCACTTTGATGTTTCTCTCTGTCTTTCCCTTTCTCTTCCACATTCTCTAATAATCAATGGAAACGTATCCTCAGGTGAGGATAAAAAAAGAAGGAAAGAAAGAAATGTCATATCCTATGAAAGACACATCTTGAAAATGCCTAAAGAAAGTTGTCATTTTTTCATGGTGAAGGGACTGGAGTCCGTGTTGATGAAAACACCTTGGTGGCTGCAGTGACTGGCAGTGGCTGCAGCAGCAGGGTGATGGGGCTGGTGCCTTCCCCTGATCAGCCCAGTCGCCTCTCACAAAGGGAGGCCAGACTGCGGCTTAGGGGAGCAGGGAGCAGGGAGTAGGACATCCACTGAGGGCTCCCAGTATGTGAGAGGGGGCAGACTGGGCTAAGGGACAACTCCCCCCTCCCCAGTGCACGAATTTTGTGCACTAGGCCCCTAGCCCTAGAGTGGTCCAATGTAGCAAGTGTCCTGTAGGGCCCAGTGCCACAGCCTCCTGGTTCACTCTGGCTGGGCACTCCAGCTGTACACCCTCCTGTTGTAGTTGAGCCTTGATGACTGGTGGCACATCAGTGGGAGGGATTTACCCCCAGGCTAATCAGCTGCAAGGACTGGCTGCACCACCGTGGAGGATCAGCTGTGCAGGGTCACCCCATGGAGCAGGACTTACGTCAGCAGGGCTCTGGTGCCCACTGAGTCCACCCCTTGAATGTGTAAAGGGCATGGGTGGTGCCTCGACATGGCATGAAACTGTGCACAGGGTCTTCTGGCTCTAGGGCCTCCCAGGAGGTATAGGCCAAGGTTGGCCACCACCTTATGTTCTTCCCAGGGCCACTCAGCATGAGCTACAAAGCAGTCTGCAGATGGCTGCTACCGGTGCTGGGCTTGGAGGTGCCCAGGAGAGACCAAGCCATGAACCAAGGTTGGTAGTCACTAGTGCCAAGCCTGGGCCACTTACTGAGAGGTACTGGGCATGCTGAGGTCAGACAGTTCAAACTTTTAGGAAATTTGAAGCATGAGCCAAGACAGGACATTGAGATATATATATATATATATATATATATATCCTATCTAATAAAAGACAAATAGGGTAATTAACCATACCTCCGATACGCTTCCCATTGGCTAATCAGGACGATATGCAAATTAACTGCCAACAAAGAGGGCGGTTAACCGCCAACAAAGATGGCGGTAATTCGAATACTGCAGGCAGGGCGGGACAGTGCCATCCCGCCTGCCCCGCTGCCATCCGGGCCTGCTATCTGCGACCCGGGTGGCAGGCGGCCCGTATGGGACCCGACCCAGGGCTGGTGGGCGGGACCACAGCAATCCGCCACCGGCCATGCCCACAAACAGCTCTCTCAAGGGGATCCGAGGCTGGTGGGTGCTAATGCACCGATCTGCCAACACACACACCCGGGCCGCCTTTGCCCTGCGCAAACTATGCAGCTGGGAGAGGGGAGTGGGGCCACTGGGAGCAGGGCGGGAACTGCCCGGGGTTTGCGTCAGGCAGCCCAGAGCGGAGTGCGAACCATCCCCACTGGTAGCTGCTTGCTCATTCACTTACTCGCTCATTCATTCGCTCATTCACTCACTCATTCATTCACTCATTCACTCAGCAAACCCTCTCAGGTCCCTGGCACCAGGCCAGGCACTGAAGTTGAAGCAGGATAAGACAGAGCTATGTCCTCAAGATGTTAGTGATTCAGTAGGGCGAAGCAGGCACATGAACGAGGCAGTTGTACACACAGATGCAGTGTACTGGGTTCTGTGAGGGCTGTAACTAATGCCGACTTTGTTCTCTTGATAAAATGGGGCCTCAGGAGCCAGGCCGCCTCAAGCCTGTAGGCCTGCACCTAGGCCAGGAGTGGCCGGGGTCCCGGAACATGACAGAGGGTGCAGGTCGGGCTGAGGGGTCTGGCCCCACCCCTCACCCTCACCCCCGAGTGCACAAATTTTTGTGCACTGGGCTACTAATACACACACACACACACACACACACACACACACACATACACACACACACACTGGAAACAGCTTGGGTAGGTCTATGAGTTGGTGGAGTGAGGTCTCAGGGAATCGCAGGGCAGGTGAACAGTGTGAGCCACGTTGATGGAGACTCAGGTATGGTGCCCACCTGCTGGCTTTGGAAAGGGCTCAGAAAAGGAACCCTGGCCTCTGCCAGCACCTCTGTCTGTGAGAAAGCTGCCCTTCCAGCGCTCACTCTGATGCCAGACAGTTCAGTTCCTCCCCACATGTTCCTGGTGCCTTTTGAGCTGCTGCCCCAGCACTGGAGCTCAGAGGCAATGAGTTCAAATAAGTGCGTGCAATGACCCTCTAAGAGGAACTGCCTGGGACTCCAGTAGCCTCTGTCTCACTGCTGGTTTTTACAGCCAAAAGTTATGGGAACTTCTTTTCCTGGCACTGGAACCTGGGATAGGGAGCCTGGTGTGGGGCCGAGACCCCTTACTCTTCAGGGGGGACGTCTGCATCTGAGATATCCATCCTGATTTTTACACCACACGTGGGTTTGGGACCAGTCTGTTCCACATCTCTATCACTCCTACCAGGCTCAATGTGGCTTCTTCTGTGTGTCCTTAGTTGTAGGATTTGCATTCAGCCAGATTTCAGATGGTTCTGAATGACGATTGTTCTATAGTTTAGTTGTATTTTTGATGTGGTTGTGGGAGGACGCGAGTACTGGCGTTTACCTGTGCCACCATCTTGATCGAAAGTCCTGCCCTAGCTGGTGTGGCTCAGTGGATAGTGTCGGCCTGAAGACTAAAGGGTCCCATGTTTGATTCCGGTCAAGGGCACATGCCCAGGTTGTGGGCTCAATCCCCAGTAGGGGCCACGCAGGAGGCAGCCAATCAATGATCCTCTCTCATCATTGATGTTTCTCTCTCTCCCTCTCCCTTCCTCTCTGAAATCGATAAAAACATATTTATTAAAAAAGAAAAGAAACAAGAAAACCCTCTGCCTGTGCCTTCTGCTGGTCCCTCCCCTATGCCCGCCCTACAGGCATCCCCAGAGGACAGGCCTTCACGAACTGCAGGGACAACCTGAAACCACCCCCTTAAAGGGGAGGAGGGAACACCCATGAGCCCCTGAATGTCGCCCGGGAGCTATTCAACCCCACTCTGTGTTTATGTAGGTCGACACTCAACCACTGAGCCACCCGGCCGGGTCACCAGGACGGGCAAAGGTGAGCCTGCAGAGCAGGAAGGGACTAGCCTGGGCGGCCGGGAGTGGGGAGTGGGGAGCGAGCCTGGCTCCCCTCCTGTCCCTCTGTCATTCACAGCCTTTGTTCCTGCCGCATCTCCCTGGCAGAGCCCTAATGCTCTCCCCTCTGCAAGAGCAGCCTTCGCGTTCGCCGAAGAGCCCCTATTATAACACGTACCTGGGGGTCGCCGCGAGGAGAGAAGCAGCTGAGGCTGGCTCGCACCGCTGCATCTCTTCCTGCCGAATGTACTTCCTTCTCCACCAGCTGGTTCTGAAGCCAGCTGCTTATCCCAAGATCCTTCATGGCACTCGGGCTGATGGGGCCTGGGAGCAGGCGGCAGGGTCAGAGGGTCACCTCAGTGCGCCCTGCCTCTGAGCAGGTCAGTACTTCAGGCCCCATGAATGGAAGGCTCGCGCAGGTCTACGGAGACGCCTGCTCCTGCGCCCCCTGCTGGTCGGGACCGGAAGTTCCTCCTGGCGGCGCCTGAGCTGGTGAGCCTTTTCATTTTCCTTTGCCTTTAGTTTTTGATGACAAAGGAAGGGCCTTCTTAGAGAGAAAGCCTCTCCGCTGCCTGATGATGTGATCCTCGCCTCCTCCCAGGGCCCCGAGGGCCCCTCGGCCACGGGCACGGGCAGGGTGGGGGCTCGCTCGCTGCAGGCCCTGCAGGCGCAGAGGAAGCTCCGCGAGGCCTCCGTGCAGAAGTCTCCGTGCCTGAGTCCCCCCAAGGTGCTGTCCTCACCTGCTTCCCTTCTGGAGCCCTTTCCATTCTGATTCTCCAAACCCAGACCACTTCCCCTCCGCAAAGCTGCCCAGAACATCAGCCAGTGACCTTGCCCCCACGCCCCTCGGACACACCTGCGGCCTGTTTAATGGGCATGACCTGTGTGGCAGTTTCCATTGACCTTTCGCTGCTCCCATGCGTAGCTGCATATGTCCCCCAATCGGGATAAATTACTCTCAGTGTCTCTCCTTCAAGGTAGAGACTGTCCTCATAGCCTGAGCGTAGCACCTGGAATAGGGTAACACCAAGAGCACCAGGTTCTGGGTTGGCTGGTATGTGGGTGGCTGGGTTGGCATATTGGTTAGAGGTTTTCCGGTTGGTGGGGTGATAGGGTGGGTGTGGAAGCCTGGGCTTGTGAGTTGATTGGCTGGTCTATGCGTCAGGGGGTTGCTAGGTTGTGGGGTGATGGGAGGATGGGTGAGCCAGCTATGACCTCACGGCCTTCAGCCTAGATCTCCTCCTCACCGCCTGCTCTGAACCAGCCGGGACTCTGTGCACGTTCCTCCTTCACCAGTGGGCTCTCGAAGCTTTGTCAGGAGCAGGGGCTGAAACGGCAGGAGGAGGGGCCTTGCCCGAGGCGCCTGCACCTATAGCTCCTGCACTGCCCCAGGCACAGCGCCCGGGGAGTCCAACCCCCAGCACCTTCTTCTGCCACCCAGTGGGCCTCCTCTGTGTCAGCCCTGGAGGCTACCCAGGGGGCCCTCCCGCCCTGGGACGCTCTGCCTGAGGCTCAGAGGTAGTAGCCACTCCGTATCTGCAGGTCCTTGTTTCTTTTTCTTCTTTTCCTTTTCTTAATGTATTTTTATTGATTTTAGAGAGGAAGGGAGAGGGAGAAAGAGATAGAAACACCAATGATGGGAGAGAATCACCTATCAGCTGCCTCCTGCACGCCCCCTATTGGGGATCGAGCCTGCAACCCCGGCATGTGTCCCGACCAGGAATTGAACCGTGACCTCCTGGTTCATAGGTCAACACGCAACCACTGAGCCACGCCGCTGTGCAGTTCTGTGTTTCTTTAAAGTAGGTTGGCAACCTACTATTATAGCTACTGGGTAATCCTTCGTAAGTCATCTTCTATTTTGTTGATACCTTTATATTTCATCTTTCCTGTTAATACTCCTGTATGGTTTCTCTCTCCTGATTGGACAGTGGGGAAATGGGTTGATTGGTGAGTGCATTGATAGGCTAGTTAGTGAGGTAGTAGGAAGATTGATTAGTGGGCCGCTTGGTTGGCAGATTGGCTGGTTGCTGGGTCGGTTGGTAGTTAGGAGGTTGGTGGGTGGGAGGTGTGGCCTGGTGCAGGGTAACGTGTTGTTGGACTGGTCAGTGGGGTGATGGCTTGTCTGGCGGGTTGGTGACTCGGTGGTTGGCGGACTGACTGGAGGGCTGGTTGGAGGGCTGGTTGGGAGGCTGGGCATTAGGATGTGGGGTTGGCTTCCTGTCAAAGGGATGGACAGGCTCAGGGAGGCCCCTACAGCGAGTCAGTCCCCACCCGGTGCCTCCAGGGGCCTGGCCCACCCCCCATCCAGAGCCACCAGGACCTTTTAAATTGCATCTTTTAAGAATCAGAAAACCATATTTCAGAAGGAAATTGCTTTGCCCCCCCGTCCAGATGGGCTATTTTTACTTGTCTTTTCTCCTTCATAATCTCAGTAAAGAAAGAAATTGTTTCTAAGCTTTTCCCTGCGTTGAGGCCAGTTTCCATCCTTCCTGGGGCCTGGAGGATCTGACAGCGCTCCATCCAGGGCGGGGGGCAGGCACCCGGCTTCCAGCCCAACAGATGGCTCCATTCCAGAGCCCCCAAGTCCAACGCCAGGCCCTGGGGACTGCAGGGGGCGGGGAGACGGGGTCTCGCAGCTACATAGAGCAGGGCCAGTTGGGGCAAAGCTGTGAGGTGGGAGGTTCGCGTGATCTCCAGATGCCCTCCCTCCACCCCCGCCGCCCACACCTAGGTACTCACACTCTGCCACTACTTCTGCCAGTCCCACCTCTGCCAGCCCCCCTTTCCTGCCCTGTGGGCCACACCCTCCAGGTCTGGTTAGTTGCTAGGGGTGCGGTGCTGACAGAGGGAGGGCGAAGTTCAAGGTCGGACGACGTGGGCACCCCTGTGGCACAAGCTGTGTAGCCAGCACCTCCAGCCGCCTCCTTCCACTCTCCCCACCCCCGAGTGTCCCCGGCCCCTGTGCCCCTCCCCCTGCCTCTCCCACACCCATCCTCCTTTTCCTGGCACATTTCCGATGTAGGGGTCCTCCCAGCCACTGTGATGGGGATGAGGGCAAAGGGGTGCCTGGCCTTACCCGGAACGAGGCTGCGAAGTGCAAGGCTGGCTACGGGGATGGGAGGAGGGACTTGTGGGAGGTGGCAGGCTGGTGACAAAAAGTAGGTCTGGGCCCGACCCACGTGGCTCAGTGGTTGAGCGGCGACCTGTGAACCAGGAGGTCACAGTTTGATTCCCGGTCAGGGCACAGGCACGGGTTGCGGGCTCCATCCCCAGTGTGGGGGGTGCAGAAGGCAGCCAATCAGTGATTATCATCATTGTTGTTTCTCTCTCTCTTCCTCTCCCTTCTTCCCTGAAATCAATAAAAATATTTAATAAAAAACGTAGGTCCAGGTCCAGCAATTGCAAGGCTGTAGCTGAACAAACCCCACCAACTCTCATAGAAGGGCCTGTCGGGGCGCGTGGCAGCAGGGACCCCCTGAGCAAGGGGTCTGCCGCCCTCCCGCTCTGCAGGAAGGCCCCTGGGTGGCTTGGCCCCCTCCATCAGAACTCGCCCCCCCCTCCCACCCCCACCTCCCCCACCCCCCCACCCCCGTGCATTCATCATAAGCAGTGACCCACACACGTCCTGCGGCCGAAGGCTGTGACGCAGCGGAGCGGACCCTGAGACTAGACGGGAACTGCGCCGTGGCATCAAAGTGCAGGTGGGCCTCGCCGTCCGCTGTGAGAGTGAGAGGGTGGCCCATGGGCGGCAGAAGGAGGGCGCAGGTGGCGCAGACACAGAGAGAGGAGCCTGAGGGTTCATAAAGAGACCAAGAGAAGCCTGGGCCCCCACACCTCCCCAGGTCTTGGGCCAGGCCACTGGGAACTCCAGTGCTGGCCATGAACTTCCCTTTCCTGTTCAAAACAATCAAGTCGAAGGGAGAAGAAAAGTAGAGAGCCTGGCTGGTGTGGCTCAGTGGTTGAGCGTCATCCCATTCACCCACAGGTCCCGGGTTCGATTCCCGGTTAAAGCACATGCCCAGGTTGCAGGCTCGGTCCCCAGGAGGAAGCGTGCAGGAAGCAGCCAGTCAGTGATTCTCTCTCATCACTGATGTTTCGCCCTCTCCCTCTCCCTTCCTCTCTGAAATCAATTTTTTAAAAAATATTGACTAAATCAATGTTTGAGCACCAGTGGCTGACACAGGCTCAGGAGTTTCCGGCGCTTGGGCCTGAGATAGAAATCCCCCCGGGCGGTCCTGAGTGGGGCGCGGAGTGCGTGCGGGAGCCGTCCGCCCCACGGCACTTATGGACTCGTCCTCCGACGCGCCGCAACCGCAGCCGCCGGCCTGGGCCAGGGCACAGCAGCCCAGGGCGGCCCGGCACCCGGCACCCCAGTCTGCCAACCAGGGCAGCTCCTCCAGGGCGGCAGCAGCGGGGTCCGCGTGAGCCGGCGCCCGCCCGAGTGCCACACAGGCTCACACACACATGCACTCGTGTTCCCGCGCGCACACCTCAGCGGTGGCTCCGGACAGGTGCAGGTCAGGCCCCTCTTCCTCCTTGCAGACGCCCGGCCTGTCCAGAGGAGGGCGTAGCCTTTCATGGCTCAGAGCCTTCCCTGAGGACCTGAACGGAGCCGGGACCCTCCCCGGAACACACACACACACATGTGTGCACACCCATTCTCACACTCGGCCCTTCTGTTCCAGGAGTTCCTGCCCCTCTGGGGGCACCCACACACCCTGGTGAGCCCCGGGATGGGTCCCGTCAGGGCGCCCCCCACTCCAAGTCCAGCCTCTGAGGCCCTCGGGAGCCTGAGGGCTGGGGGGAAGTGAGGGTTGGGAGCAGGTGGGAGGGGAGGGCAGGGAGCAGGTGGGAGGGGAGGGCTGGGAAGAGGGGGAGGGGAGGGCTGGGAGGGGGGGGAGGGGAGGGCTGGGGACAGGGGGAGGGGAGGGCTGGGAACAGGTGGGAGGGGAGGGCTGGGAAGAGGGGGAGGGGAGGGCTGGGAACAGGTGGGAGGGGAGGGCTGGAACAGGTGGGAGGGGAGGGCTGGGAACAGGTGGGAGGGGAGGGCTGGGAACAGGTGGGAGGGGAGGGATGGGAGCAGGTGGGAGGGGAGGGCTGGGAAGAGGGGGAGGGGAGGGCTGGGAACAGGTGGGAGGGGAGGGCTGGAAACAGGGGGAGGGGACGGCTGGGAGCAGGTGGGAGGGGAGGGCTGGGAACAGGGGGAGGGGAGGGCTGGGAACAGGTGGGAGGGGAGGGCTGGAAACAGGGGGAGGGGACGGATGGGAGCAGGTGGGAGGGGAGGGCTGGGAACAGGTGGGAGGGGAGGGCTGGGAGCAGGTGGGAGGGGAGGGCTGGGAACAGGGGAAGGGGAGGGCTGGGAACAGGTGAGAGGGGAGGGCTGGGAACAGGGGGAGGGGAGGGCTGGGAACAGGGGGAGGGGAGGGCTGGGAACAGGGGGAGGGGAGGGCTGGGAACAGGTGGGAGGGGAGGGCTGGGAACAGGGGGAGGGGAGGGCTGGGAACAGGTGGGAGGGAGGGCTGGGAACAGGGGGAGGGGAGGGCTGGGAGCAGGTGGGAGGGGAGGGCTGGGAACAGGGGTAGGGGAGGGCTGGGAACAGGTGGGAGGGGAGGGCTGGAAACAGGGGGAGGGACGGCTGGGAGCAGGTGGGAGGGGAGGGCTGGGAGCAGGTGGGAGGGGAGGGCTGGGAACAGGGGGAGGGGAGGGCTGGAAACAGGGGGAGGGGACGGCTGGGAGCAGGTGGGAGGGGAGGGCTGGGAACAGGGGGAGGGGAGGGCTGGGAACAGGTGGGAGGGGAGGGCTGGGAACAGGGGGAGGGGAGGGCTTGGAACAGGGGGAGGGGAGGGCTGGGAACAGGGGGAGGGGAGGGCTGGGAACAGGTGGGAGGGGAGGGCTGGAACAGGGGAAGGGGAGGGCTGGGAAAGGTGGGAGGGGAGGGCTGGGAACAGGGGAAGGGGAGGGCTGGGAACAGGGGAGGGGAGGGCTGGGAACAGGTGGAGGGGAGGCTGGGAACAGGGGAAGGGGAGGGCTGGGAACAGGTGGGAGGGGAGGGCTGGGAACAGGGGAAGGGAGGGCTGGGAACAGGTGGGAGGGGAGGGCTGGGAACAGGGGAAGGGGAGGGCTGGGAACAGGGGAAGGGGAGGGCTGGGAACAGGTGGGAGGGGAGGGCTGGGAACAGGGGAAGGGGAGGGCTGGGAACAGGTGGGAGGGGAGGCTGGGAACAGGGGGAGGGAGGGCTGGGAACAGGTGGGAGGGGAGGGCTGGGAACAGGTGGGAGGGGAGGGCTGGGAACAGGGGGAGGGGAGGGCTGGGAACAGGTGGGAGGGAGGGCTGGAACAGGGGGAGGGGAGGGCTGGGAACAGGTGGGAGGGGAGGGCTGGGAACAGGGGGAGGGGAGGGCTGGGAGCAGGTGGGAGGGGAGGGCTGGGAACAGGGAAGGGGAGGGCTGGGAGCAGGTGGGAGGGGAGGGCTGGGAGCAGGTGGGAGGGGAGGGCTGGGAACAGGTGGAGGGGAGGGCTGGGAGCAGGTGGGAGGGGAGGGCTGGGAACAGGGGGAGGGGAGGGCTGGGAACAGGTGTGAGGGGAGGGCTGGGAGCAGGTGGGAGGGGAGGGCTGGGAGCAGGTGGGAGGGGAGGGCTGGGAACAGGGGGAGGGGAGGGCTGGAACAGGGGGAGGGGAGGGCTGGGAACAGGTGGGAGTGGAGGGCTGGGAGCAGGTGGGAAGGGAGGGCTGGGAGCAGGTGGGAGGGGAGGGCTGGGAACAGGGGGAGGGGAGGGCTGGGAACAGGGGAAGGGGAGGGCTGGGAACAGGTGGGAGGGGAGGGCTGGGAACAGGGGAGGGGAGGGCTGGAACAGGGGGAGGGGAGGGCTGGGAAACAGGGGAGGGGAGGGCTGGGAACAGGTGGAGGGGAGGGCTGGGAACCGGGGAGGGAGGGCTGGAACAGGTGGGAGGGGAGGGCTGGAACAGGGGGAGGGGAGGGCTGGGAGCAGGTGGGAGGGGAGGGCTGGGAACAGGGGAAGGGGGGGGGCTGGGAAGCAGGTGGGAGGGGAGGGCTGGGACAGGTGGGAGGGGAGGGCTGGGAACAGGTGGAGGGGAGGGCGGGGAGCAGGTGGGAGGGGAGGGCTGGGAACAGGGGGAGGGAGGGCTGGGAACAGGTGGGAGGGGAGGGCTGGGAGCAGGTGGGAGGGGAGGGCTGGGAACAGGGGGAGGGAGGGCTGGAAACAGGTGGGAGGGGAGGGCTGGGAGCAGGTGGGAGGGGAGGGCTGGGAACAGGGGGAGGGGAGGGCTGGGAACAGGTGGGAGGGGAGGGCTGGGAACAGGGGGAGGGGAGGGCTGGGAACAGGGGAGGGGAGGGCTGGGAGCAGGTGGGAGGGGAGGGCTGGGAGCAGGTGGAAGGGGAGGGCTGGGAACAGGTGGAGGGGAGGGCGGGAGCAGGTGGGAGGGGAGAGCTGGGAGCAGGTGGGAGGGGAGAGCTGGGAGGAGGTGGGAGGGGAGAGCTGGAAAGGTGGAGGGGAGGGCTGGGAACAGGTGGGAGGGGAGGAGCTGGGAAGGGGGAGGGGAGGCTGGGAACAGGTGGGAGGGAGGGCTGGGAACAGGTGGGAGGGGAGGGCTGGGAACAGGTGGGAGGGGAGGGCTGGGGGAGGTGGGAGGGGAGGGCTGGGAACAGGTGGGAGGGGAGAGCTGGGAGGAGGTGCGAGGGGAGGGCAGGGAAAGGGGAAGGTGAGGGCTGGGAGCACCTGTGAGGGGAGGGCTGTGAAAGGGGGAGGTGAGGGCTGGGAGCAGGTGGGAGGGGAGGGCTGGGAACAGGGGAGGGGAGGGCTGGGAGCAGGTGGGAGGGAAGGGCTGGGAGCAGGGGGAGGGGAGGGCTGGGAGCACGGGAGGGGAGGGCTGGGAAAGGGGGAGGGGAGGGCTGGGAGCAGGTGGGAGGGGGAGGGCTGGGAACAGGGGGAGGGGAGGGCTGGAGCAGGTGGGAGGGGAGGCTGGGAACAGGGGGAGGGGAGGGCTGGGAACAGGTGGGAGGGGAGGGCTGGGAAAAGGGGAGGGGAGGGCTGGGAGCAGGTAGGAGGGGAGGGCTGGGAGCAGGGGGAGGGGAGGGCTGGGAGCAGGGGGAGGGGAGGGCTGGGAACAGGGGGAGGGGGGGGCTGGGAACAGGTGGGAGGGGAGGGCTGGGAACAGGTGGAGGGGAGGGCTGGGAGCGGTGGGAGGAGTGAACGGGCTGGGAGCGGTGGGAGGGGAGGGCTGGGAACAGGGCTGGGGTGGAGGGAGGGGAGGGCTGGGAAGGGTGGGAGGGGAGGGAGCTGGGAACAGGGGGAGGGGAGGGCTGGGAACAGGTGGGAGGGGAGGGCTGGGAACAGGGGGAGGGGAGGGCTGGGAGCAGGTGGGAGGGGAGGGCTGGGAACAGGGGGAAGGGAGGCTGGGACGGTGGGAGGGGCGGGCTGGGAGCAGGGGGAGGGAGGGCTGGGAACAGGTGGGAGGGGGGAGGGCTGGGAGCAGGTGGGAAGGGAACAGGGGGAGGGGAGGGCTGGGAGCAGGTGGGAGGGGAGGGCTGGGAACAGGGGAAGGGGAGGGCTGGGAGCAGGTGGGAGGGAGGGCTGGGAGCAGGTGGGAGGGGAGGGCTGGGAACAGGTGGGAGGGGAGGGCTGGGAGCAGGTGGGAGGGGAGGGCTGGGAACAGGGGGAGGGGAGGGCTGGGAACAGGTGGGAGGGGAGGGCTGGGAGCAGGTGGGAGGGGAGGGCTGGGAACAGGGGGAGGGGAGGGCTGGAAACAGGTGGGAGGGGAGGGCTGGGAGCAGGTGGGATGGGAGGGCTGGGAACAGGGGGAGGGGAGGGCTGGGAACAGGTGGGAGGGGAGGGCTGGGAACAGGGGGAGGGGAGGGCTGGGAACAGGGGGAGGGGAGGGCTGGGAGCAGGTGGGAGGGGAGGGCTGGGAGCAGGTGGAAGGGGAGGGCTGGGAACAGGTGGGAGGGGAGAGCTGGGAGCAGGTGGGAGGGGAGGGCTGGGAGCAGGTGGGAGGGGAGGGCTGGGAACAGGTGGGAGGGGAGGGCTGGGAACAGGTGCGAGGGGAGAGCTGGGAAAGGGGGAGGTGATGGCTGGGAGCAGGTGGGAGGGGAGAGCTGGGAACAGGTGGGAGGGGAGGGCTGGGAACAGGGGGTGGGGAGGGCTGAGAGCAGGGCGAGTGGAGGGCTGGGAACAGGGGGAGGGGAGGGCTGGGAGCAGGGGGAGGGGAGGGCTGGGAACAGGTGGGAGGGGAGGGCTGGGAACAGGGGGTGGGGAGGGCTGGGAACAGGGGGAGGGGAGGGCTGGGAACAGGTGGGAGGGGAGGGCTGGGAGCAGGGGGAGGGGAGGGCTGGGAGCAGGGGGAGGGGAGGGCTGGGAGCAGGGGAGGGGAGTGCTGGGAACAGGGGGAGGGGAGGGCTGGGAACAGGTGGGAGGGGAGGGCTGGGAGCAGGGGGAGGGGAGGGCTGGGAACAGGGGGAGGTGCACCTGGCCTCTGACCGCCAGGCACCGCTGCTCTCACTCAGCTGCTCCTACCCCACCTGGGGAGGCAAGAGGGAGCAGCCTCTGGGTCCAGGAGGGGGAGGAAGTGAGCACCTGCTCTTACTGCCTCCAGGAGGCTCCGCACTACCACCCCCTCCCCCCCCCACACACACACCGCTACTGACACCCGCACTGTCCCAGGTCCCGCACCAGCGCCCTCGCTTCAGATGCTGAGCTGAGCTCCCTGCACCTTGGCCACTGCCCGCTGCTGTCCAGCTCACCTCTCAGCCAGGTCCAGATCCAGGCCCAACGATGGCACTGGCACAGGCCACGGGCAGCCTGTGACGCCCCCAAGCTGGCCACCGTGCCAGCCTGCCAGACCCAGGTGCCAGGCAGAAGCCGGGAGCAGGGAGCAGGGGCTGGCGGGCAGAGCAGGGATGAGGTATTGATGCCAGGTCCGGCGAAGCGAGAGGGCCGCTTGCCCCGGAGTGAGAGCCGCTGGGAAGCAGAGCTGGGCCGAGGTTAGCCGGGGAGTGCCTGCCCCGCGCCGTGAGGAGGGAGCACTGACGCCCTCGCAGCCGCTGCCCCGCTGCAGACCAAAGGGGCCGGCAGAGGGCCTCGGTGCCAGGCAGGCAGCGGGCAGAGGCAGGACCTGGGCAGAGCAGCAGCTCCGAGCCCCGGATGGCAGGGAGGGAGGGGCAGAGGCGGCCGACCAGCCGGGGCCTCTGTGCCCACGCCTGTCGGGACCCCACCAGATAGCAGCCTCCCTGGCAGATGGGCAGCAGAGACCAGACACTGGGGAGTGAGCACCGCCACGCGGGCTCCCCGCGGCTGGCAGGGTCTCAGGGCCACTGGGTCCTCTCCTGCTGCCTCACCCGCCTGGGCCAGGGGGTGTCTCTCCCACTGGACAGATGACAAAGTCGAGGTTCAGCGCTGGGCCAGGGTCACCCCAAGGGCCAGAGGCAGAGCCAGGAGTGGGCCCTGATCTGAGCCAGGGTCCTGGCTGGTGTGTCCTGCCCACGGCGAGAAGCCAGGAGCCCAGGTCCCGGGCCGAGCCCACCCCTCCCCAGGGCACCCAGAAGGTGCCCGGGTCTAACCAAACCTTCTGGCTGCCTGCTTCCAGCCCTCCCCTCACCTGTGCCCGGGGCGGGGGTGGGGCACACGGTTGGTGGTCGTCTTCAGCCCAGAAATCCTCACGGCTTCTCTGGATTCTTTCTGCCAGGAGATGAGACATGGCCAAAGGCTGACTGGGGAGGCGCGCGCGCGCACACACACACACACACACACACACATGTGCACGCACGTGCATGCACACACGCACACACACTCACATACACGCATGCACGCACACATGTGCGCGCGCACGCACATATTCACACACACACACACACACACACACACACACACACACGCCAGCACTTGCCCCCGAGGCAGGGGCGCCTGTGGGAGTGGTTCTCCGAGAACAGGCAGGGAGCCCTGTCTGCCATTTCTGTGGCTGCAGCGCCACCTTCGTGCTGGACCCGGCGTAGCAGGCAGGGGCTGCCATCGAAACCCTCCAGACCCGGGCCTCGCTCATGCACCGCAAACCCCTCCTCAGCTCCTGCTGCGTGACAGGCCCGCCATGGGACTGGGCCTCCGGCCAGGACAGAGGACGGGAGCCTGCGCCCAGGCACTCCCCCTGCAGCGGGGAAACGGAGAACCAGGCCAACACGCTGGCCGCACGGCTCAGTAGTTGTGGGCTCGATCCCCAGTAGGGGGCGTGCAGGAGGCAGCCAATCCATGATTCAAAACAATAAAAATATATTTTAAAAAATAAGGGGGATGGCGGGAGCCGGAGCAGGAGCCGGAGCGCGCGGCGGAGCGGCGGCGGGGGTGGAGGCCCGGGCTCGCGACCCGCCGCCCGCGCACCGCGCACACCCGCGCCACCCCCGGCCCGCGGCGCAGCCCTCGGCGCGCAGGATGGACGGCGGCTCCGGGGGCTTGGGCTCTGGGGACAACGCCCCGACCACCGAGGCCCTCTTCGTGGCACTGGGCGCGGGCGTGACGGCGCTCAGCCACCCGCTGCTCTACGTGAAACTGCTCATCCAGGTGGGCCATGAGCCGATGCCCCCCACCGTTGGGACCAATGTGCTGGGGAGGAAGGTCCTCTATCTGCCGAGCTTCTTCACCTACGCTAAGTACATTGTGCAAGTGGATGGGAAGATCGGGCTGTTCCGAGGCCTAAGCCCCCGACTGATGTCCAACGCCCTCTCCACCGTGACCCGGGGCAGCATGAAGAAGGTTTTCCCTCCGGATGAGATCGAGCAGGTGTCCAACAAGGACGACATGAAGACCTCTCTGAGGAAGGTGGTGAAGGAGACCTCCTACGAGATGATGATGCAGTGCGTGTCTCGCATGCTGGCCCACCCCCTGCATGTCATCTCAATGCGCTGCATGGTTCAGTTTGTGGGACGGGAGGCCAAGTACAGCGGCGTGCTGAGCTCCATTGGGAAGATTTTCAAAGAGGAGGGGTTTCTGGGATTCTTTGTTGGCTTAATCCCTCACCTCCTGGGAGATGTGGTTTTCTTGTGGGGCTGTAACCTGCTGGCCCACTTCATCAATGCCTACCTGGTGGATGACAGCTTCAGCCAGGCCCTGGCCATCCGCAGCTACACCAAGTTTGTGATGGGGATTGCAGTGAGCATGCTGACCTACCCCTTTCTGCTGGTCGGTGACCTCATGGCTGTGAACAACTGTGGGCTGCAGGCCGGGCTCCCTCCCTACTCCCCCGTGTTCAAGTCCTGGATTCACTGCTGGAAGTACCTGAGCATGCAGGGCCAGCTCTTCCGCGGCTCCAGCCTCCTTTTCCGCCGGGTGTCATCAGGATCGTCCTTTGCCCTGGAGTAACCCGAATCACTAAAAGCCGCGGCTCAGCCTGGCCCTCAGCCTGGCCCCCGCGGGTGGGGCCTGACCAGCTCGGGCCCTTGTAAGACAACTCCAACCCAGCAACACCTAGATGTGCTGCAGCCCAGCTGGGCTTCGGCGTCCATGTTTGCCCTGTGTCTGTCCAGAAGCAGGGTTGAGTGGGGTGAGGCTGCACCCAGGGCCCGGTCACCTGTTAGGCCTGGGGAGGTGGGGCGGGGCTGGAGAGCGGGGCAGCATCCCCTTGCTTCGAACTTGTACCAGGTCTGCTTGTTGCGGGTCAGAGGCTGCAGAGGCCCAGGTCGGATGGGAAACGGCTCTTGAGGTCAGGTCCCACCCCACTCACCCCAGTCAGCCCCAGCTCCCCCTGCAGCTCAGCTGGGAGCACCGCTCTCCTGCTTGTAAATAGGGCGTGATCCCCCGCCATGAGGCCACCCACCGTCATGCCCAGGCCTGTGCTAGAAGTCGTGGCTGATTCTGCCTTTGTTTTCTCAACACTACTTCCCGATGGGAAGGCAGCACCTTCTGAAAGGGAAATCACGTAGCTGCTCAGAATGAGTCCCTCATCGAATGCGCACCTGCTTAATGGTGACGGCGTGTGCGGGATCTGGTTCCCTGTGCACTTGTGAACACTCAGAAGTTAGGCAGGTCAGTGCCTCTAGTCCTACCCAGTTTAAAAGTCCCTGATACGATTGGACCGTTTCTTCCTCAAATAAATGTACTGGTGGTGATTTGGAAAAAAAAAATAAAATAAAAAAAAATAATAATAAACAAGGCCAACCCCGTGTAGCAGTGTGCTAGCAGGGGGAGCGCCCAGGAGAGGGGGGCGGTCTTAGACAGGTGGGTGAGCTGTGGCTGCACCAAGGCGGTGACATTGGGTCAAGCCTGGAAGGAGAAGAGAACACTCCAGACCAGGGGTGGGCAAACTTTTTGACTCGAGGGCCACAATGGGTTCTTAAACTGGACCGGAGGGCCGGAACAAAAGCATGGATGGAGTGTTTGTGTGAACTAATATAAATTCAAAGTAAACATCATTACATAAAAGGGTACGGTCTCTTTTTTTTTAGTTTTATTCATTTCAAACGGGCCGGATCCGGCCCGTGGGCCGTAGTTTGCCCACGGCTGCTCCAGAGGGAGCAGGGGCGCAGGCAGAGCCTGTGCATCTGAGAAAGGGGGGTGGGGGGGGGCAGTGAGACTGATGGAGGCCTGAGAGGGCAGGAGGATGTGGGCGGGTCCTGCCGGACGGAGGCCACGGCCAGGGCTCTGACCCTGTGGAATGAAGGCTCCCTTACAGGTGCTGAGCAGAGCAATGGCGTAACCCGACTTCCATTTTAAAAGGAACTCTCTAGCCTCGTGGGGTGCTCAGTGGTAGAGCGTCAGCCCACGGACTTAAGGGTCTCGGGTTCATTCCAGTCAAGGGCAGGTACCTGGGTTGCAGACTCGATCCCTGGCTCTGATCAGGGCACATGTGGTAGGCAACCAGCCAGTGTGTCTCTCTCACATCGATGTTTCTCTCTCACCCCCCTCCCTTCCTCTCGCTCTAAAAATCAGTGGGAAAATATCCTTGGATGAGGATTAACAACAAATAAAGGGCCTCTGCACCGTGTTGAAGTGGACCGTGGGGTCAATGGAGGCAGAGGCACTGGTTAGGAGGCCACTGCCACCTCCAAGCATGGGACGGTGGGGACTCAGTCCAGGAGCTGAGGCCACGGGCAGGGAGAAGGGCAGGATTCGCAACATCTGAGAGGAGGAGAAGCGTTGAGCTGACCCCACAGCTTCGGCCTGAGATACAGAAGGAGGGCGGTGCCCAGCCAGTGTGGCTCAGGGGTTGAGCATTGACTTATGATCCACGAAGTTCAATTCCTGGTCAGAGCACATGCCCAGGTTGGGGGCTCGATCCCCAGTGGGGGGCGTGCAGGAAGCAGCGGATCAATGCTTCTCTCTTATCATTGATGTTTCTATCTCTCTCTCTCTCTCCCTTCTCTGAAATAAATTTTTAAAATATTTAAACACCCATCAGAAAGAATACATGCACCCCTATGTTCATAGCAGCACAATTCACCATAGCTAAGACTTGAAAACAGCCCAAGTGCCCATCAGCAGGTGAGTGGATTAAAAGCATCTACACTTTTTTACTACGCATCTGTAAAAAAGAAGGATCTACTACCATTTGCAACAGCATGGAGGGGCCCGGCGAGCATTATGCTGAGGGAAATAAGCCAGTCAAAGGCAAGTATCCCATGGTCTCAGTCACATGTGGAATCTAATGAACCCAATAAACTGATGACCAAGAACAGACCCAGAGCCACAGACGCATGAAGAGACTGCTGAACCTCAGAGGGAAGGCAGGGGAGGGTGGGAAGAGCTCAACCAATGAACCTGTGTGCATAGGTGATCGCCCATGGACACAGACAATGGGCTGGGGAGGGCCTGGGGGGGTACAGGGGATGGGAGCGGCTGGAAGAGGCTAATGGGAGGAAAGGAGGGCCTGTGTAATGCTTTCAACAGTAAAGATTAAAGGGAAAAGTAAATAAATAAAATATACATAAAAACTTTAAAAATGAAATATTAATAATAATAATAACTTAATAAAATAATATAAAAGGAGGAGGGTGGCGCCATTACTGAGCGGTGGGGCCTTTGGCTGGACTCACAGGGTCCGAGGTGCCTGTTAGGCCCCCAGAGGGAAGCTGGGTACATGAGTCTGAAGCTGGGGGTGGGGGGAGCCTCCCTGGGTCCGCTGGCATCCCGGCGTGGTCAGTGTGAGAGTGAAATTTCACGTCATGGGACTGCATGACTCCCAGGAGGGTAGGGAGGAAGGGGGGGGGGAGCAAGGACCCAGCCCCCACCCACGGCTTCCTAAGGTCGGAGGCTGCTGTGCGGCCTCAGGAGAGCCCAGAGGCAGCAAGGGCCAGGGGCTGGGGACCTGGTGACCTGGAGTCAATCAGGAAAAGGGGAGGGAGAGCAGCCAGGTCAAAGGTGCTGGTTCTTTGGGGTCCCGTTATTGTTAACCCTCACAGGCCATTTCTTCTATTGAGGTTTAGAGAGAGTGGAAGGGAGGGGGAGAGACAGAGAGAGAGAGAGACACATCGATGTGAGAGAGACACATCGATTGGTTGCCTCCCAAGGCACCCGCACCAGGGCTGGGGAGGAGCCTGCGTCTCAGGTATGAGCCCAGGACCCTTCCCTCCACAGGCTGATACTCTAACCATGGAGCACCCAGTTAGGGCTGAGAAAGGACCACTGGGTTCAACAACACAGAGGGCGCCATGACCTTGAGAGGGACTGGTTTGTTGGCAGGGTGGGGCAAAGCCTGGAGGAAGCCAGAGCCAGCAAGAAGGAAAGGGGAGCGATGAGGAGCCGTGAGGCCATTCTTCTGTGGCTTCTGCTGTCACAGGGCGGGGAGAAGGGGAGGTGGCTGGAGGGGGTGCGGTCAAGAAAAGTTGGGTTTTTAAAGGTGGTCAAACAGTAAACTGACAGGAAGCAGCTCTTTCCCCAGGGCCTGGGGCCTGAAGACCCGGGCGCCTCCCCTCCCAGGAGCCCCAGCTTTTTCAGAAACAGACCTCCAAGAGGTTAAGGTTGAAGCCACACGACGGGCCCCTGCTGCTAACAAACTCCCTTCGTTTTTTATTTGTTTGTTGGTGGTGCTAACAAACGTGCTGTAGAGGCCGATGGCCCTCCTGCTGCAGCCAGGCCTGTGGAGACGGGCACAGGGAGGGGCGGGTGGCCGGGAGCTCCCGCAGGTGCTGAGAGCCAGCACCCGCCCCTCCCGGAAAGCCCAGGCTGGCAGGCAGCGTGTCAGCCACCAGCAGCAGCACAGAAGGGTCTAACGCAGCGGTTCTCAACCTGTGGGTCGCGACCCCTTTGGGGTCGAACGACCCTTTCACAGGGGTCGCCTAAGACCATCGGAAAACACATATATAATTACACATTGTTTTTGTGATTAATCACTGTGCTTTCATTATGTTCCATTTGTAACAGTGAAAATACATCCTGCAGAGCAGATATTTACATGACGATTCAGTGATGAAGTGGCAACGAAAATAATTTTATGGTTGGGGGTCACCACCACATGAGGAGCCGTAGTAAAGGGTCGCGGCGTTAGGAAGGTTGAGAACCGCTGCTCTAACGGGATCCCAGGAGGCACTCAACTGCTTAAACAAACAGCACTTCCTTGTTTTCCTCTTTTTCTTTTTTCTCTTTTTTCTCTTCTTATTTTTTCTCTTTCTTCCTGTTCTCCTTTTCCAGTTTCTCCTCTTCCTGCCGCACTGATCCGCCGTTGTCCAGGCTCTGGTTTGTTCCTCTCGCGCTTTCCTCTCCCCTTTCCTGCCCCACGTTTCCCGCTTTCCTTTCCTCCTGCCTTCTCCTGCTTTCCTTTCCTCGGGTTGTGTCTATCTGCCGCTTCCGCTAGTTTCCTTTCTCAGATTATTTCGTTTCTCTTCTCCCTTCTTTATTTTAGGTCTTCCTTCCCCTACTCCGCCAACCCCCTCTGTATTTTCTTTATTCCAGCTCTGCACCTACATATTCCTTTTTCTCATGCCCCTTCTGCTTTGTTTGTTTGTTTTGTGTTCTCCTTGTAGTTCCCCGTCTTCCTTTTCTATCATTCTTGCTCTTTGCTCTTTCCTAACTCTCTCTGCTCTGGTGGTTGCTGTGTTGGTGCTGTAGGGTCTCGGGTATGTTTTTCTTCTGTTTCCCGCTTTGCTGTGTTATGTTTTGTTCTGTCTGGCAGCACCTCCACCACAGCTCGCAGGATGTGGTCGGGGATGAGCCACCCAGGCAGACTCCATCCACGAAGCGACAAGGACGTTCAAGACCAACTGCAACAGGAGAACCCAATGAAGACCAGGTGGGTGGAGCCGCCCCAGGCTTGGCGTGAGGGGGAGGGGCACAGAGGCAGCACCTGGTGAGTGCAGCTGAGGGTCATCGGGTTAAGATACGGTCTGGAGCCCAGAGCCCAGGCCTGACCCCCGGAGTGGCCTTGGCAGGTCACCTCCTGCTCAGGCTCCCACAGCAAAAGGAGACAGTGCTCGAACCTTCCCAGGTGCAGAGGTGAGGCTGGGCCGAGTGTGAGAACACAGCGGGGAGCAGAGATGGGAGCAGAGATGGGCACGGAGGTGAGCCCTGGAGAGACGAAGCCAGACGCAGGCGGTGGGTTTCAATGGGGTTGGGGGGGTGGGGGGAGGGCTGGGGGCAGGAGACCTGAGGCCGGCCTGGTGATGGGCGGGTCCCTCAGCCAGTCCTGCCCTGAGAGGAGGGGTGCCACAGCCTCCGGTGCCTTCTTCCTCACTCCGCCCCAGCCTCACACCTGCTGCCCTCATTTCTACCTGAGCTCCTTCTCCTCCATCCCTACGCCTCCTGCTCAGCTGCCCTGGTTGTCCTCTTCGACCAGCGCCTCCATTACTCTGTCTCAGACCCTAATCATTCACCACAAATTCTGAGTTGCAGAGTCAGACGGGACACAGCCGGCCTCCGAGAGAGAGAGAGAGAGAGAGAGAGAGAGAGAGAGAGAGAGAGACATCAATGATAAGAGAGGATCATTAATCGACTGCCTCCTGCACACCCCACACTGGGGATCAAGCCTGCAACCTGGGCATGTGCCCTGACCGGGAATGGAACTGTGACCTCCTGGTTCATAGGTCACTGCTCAACCCCTGAGCCACACTGGCCGGGCTAACTCGTTTTTAATTCAATGTTTTCTTTATTGCAACTTGAAAAAAATTTTTAATGAAGTCTCAAACTAAAAATGTACTCATGGCACAGTATCCTTGCCCTGTGTGTCGTCTAGTTTCAGTTCATTTCCTGTAACGGTTGAAGTGACTTCCCAAAGGTCTGGCTGCGGCTGCCCGGCCGAGAACTGCGCTGCCACCGGCATCGGTGTGGGCACCGCAGGGCCCTCAGACGTGTCTGAATTGTTTGATGCAGACCTTTGAGGAGAGAGGACATGGCATCTAAGCCTCCTTTTCCTGCTGATGCTAAGGAATTGCATACCCAGACCAAATGCTTAAAATATAGACTGTTTTTTGCCCTGGCCGGTGTGGCTCAGTGTGTACAGCATGGGCCTGTGGACTGAAGGGTCCTGGGTTCAATTCCGGTCAAGGGCACATGCCCGGGCTTTGGCTCGAGTAGGGGGCCTGCAGGAGGCAGCCGATCCATGATTCTTGTCTGGTATTCGCTGGCACCCTGCCCCGGGGCGAAAGGACCCCCTCCCTCTCTTGGGCTGGTGAGAAGCTGACCTGTCCACACTGACGTCTGGAAACCACCCCACCCCGGTGAAAAATCTCTGCCGGACAAACGGCTCCGGAAAATGACCAAACCCAGGACAGACCGCAGGTTTCACCTGACCCTGGAAAGCCCCGACTGCCACCAGTTTCGGCCAGCAACAATTGCCTCAGAAAAGTATAAAACCTTGCCCCTGCCCAGGTTGGGCGCGGCTTCTCCGGCTCCCCTCTCTGAGCCGGTGAACCCGCCCGTGTGCTCCCAATAAAGCCTGTTTAATCTGGTCTCTGTTTGGACTCACGGTTTTCCTTGCGGCGGCGTAAAACCTAAGAATTCTCATCACTGATGTCTCTCTCTCCCCCTCCCCTTCCTCTCTGAAATCAATAAAAATGTATTTTAAAACAAAGCCACAAGGTGGCCTGGATGGGCGCTGGGTCTTCCCGCCCCCGCAGGCGGAGCGCCTCTCCGGGGAGGGGCAGGGAGGCCGGGGAGGAAAGAAGGGCGCGCTCCAGGGAGGCCTCCGGCCCGCGGCTGTGGCTCACCCTCCCTCCCAGGATGGGGCTCCCGGGAAACGGACACGCTGCCCTGCAACCCGAGACAGGCCTGCTCAGCCTCCAGGCGGCCCCAGGGGAGACCACCCACAGGAGGAAGGGCAGGCTGCCTGCGCAGTCCGTCCATCCATCTGGGAAAGGTGGCCCTGCCTCCGCCCTCGCCCTCCGGCCTCCGGGCAATCAGCCCTTCCCTGTGTCCAAGATGCTCCTCCTCTGAGGCCCGCCTGCGCGCCTCCACCCCGTCCTGCTTCCCTCCCCGCCTCCCCGAGCCTCTCCCTGCGGGTGGGACGCTTCCTTGTCAGGGCTCCCTCCTCAGACAAGCCTGGTGGGCCAGCCAGGCGGCCGCATCTCCCTCCCCTCCCACAGCGAGTCCCTCAGGCCTACAGCTCCCTCTCAGCGCAGACCCTGGTGTCTCTCCCAGGACCCCCTCTCCCGGGGCCCCCATCTCCCGGGGCCCCCCTCTCCCGGGGCCCCCCTCTCCCGGGGCCCCCCTCTCCCGGGGCCCCCATCTCCTAGGGTCCCCCCTCTCCCAGGGCTCCCTTCTCCCAGGGCCCCCATCTCCCGGGGCCCCCTTCTCCCTGGGCCCCCTCTCCTGGGGCTCCTTGAACCTGCCCCTTGCTCCCTCCACCCTTGCACTGTGAGGAGGTCCCTAACCTACAGGTCCATCAATGGCCTGAGGTGCCAGTCCCCTCCCTGCCACAGGCCCCATCCTCCACCCACTTGCCCACCCCACACCTTTCTCAGGCCTGGTGACAGAGCCTTCCACCAGCTGTGCCCAGAGAACCGCCGTGCCCCCTCCACTGGCTGCCAGTCATATAGCTGGGGATGCGAGACACTTTAATGCCAGCTGAGCTGCCCCAGGAGGCCTCCCAGCTCAGCTCACGCTGCTGCCGGGGACCCATGCACTTGATATTGTGACACTTACTTCTGAGAAAACTGACCATGTGAGCTCACCCCTGCAGGAGGGGGTGCAATTTCATTCTGCTGAATTGGGGGAGTCAATATTTTTGACATTTTTTACTGCTACTCAGAGTAAAATATGCAATTTACAAGGCAACTCAGAACAATACAGGCACATCCCAGTTTTCACAGAGCGACCTCTTGCCACATCCGATGTGCTCTCCTATTTCCAGTTCTGTTCTATCCTGCACTGTCATCGCCTGTGTTATTTTTTAAATCATGGTCACAACCGAGTAGATTGACTTGTACCATGAAAACCCGGGGAAGTGGCCAAGGGGATGCGTGGGCCTGCCTTCCCCGGGCCCTGAGGAAGGGGCATCTCTCTGGGGGCCGATAAGGACCGTTTCACCCAGAGGCAGGTGATGAGCAGGGCGAGGCCTCCTGACTCCTCTTCTCTGAGGCAAGCCCTGCCTGCCTTCCTCTCTGCCCTCCTGCCGTCAGAATGTACGTACCAAGCACCTGCTCTTTGCCAGGCACAGTGCCAGGTGCGGGGATGGAAAGCTAAGGGAGACTGCGGAACAACCCCGCTGATGGAACAGACACCCTCTTGGCTGACCACAGGCTTAAAGGTTAAGCCAATGGGTTAAGAAGAGACAGCCAGGTGTGAGGGGCCAGCCTCTTCCCCACCTGATGCTCTTTCCAGGTGAAAGCCCCACACGTTACCCTGCCCGCTCACTCTCCACCTCAGGGCCAATGGACAGGCACGTCTGACTGAGATTTTGGAAGGAAACCTCATGTGTGAGCCCAACATTTCCTCTTCCCTTTCTCCTCAAATCAGCCGGCCTTTGCAGGTGCATCCCTCCCTCCGTCCTTTGTGCTGAAAGCTTTACAAAGCCCTGCCCAGTGCTGCCCGGGCAAGGCGGATAAATGACCGCATTCTGGAATGTAGTGTTATATGAAACTTGCATACAAAGTTGCAATATCTTGGGGGATGGGGGGGCAAGATCAATGTTGTTTAAGGACACAAACTTGCAATGAGGAGTAAATAAGCCATAAAGATAATGCACAACATAATGAATATAGACAATATTGTGCTATAGTTATGAAATGTGATAAACATCACCACAACAGCAATCATTGCAATATATAGAGGTATCAAAGTAACACACTGTGCACCTTACATTTACACCATGTTACATGTAAAAGATATTAAACTTTTCTAAAAACTCACCATCTCCAACAACAGCTCTTCCACACCACAATAGTTCTGCCTGACAGCCTGTCTTCGTCTTCACTGTTCCGGGATTTAGGCAAGGAAGGGGTCCTGTTTAGAGGGCCTCCTTGCCCACCCCAGCATCTCCCAGGAGTGAACCTCGGCCTTCCCAATGCACATTGCCATCCTGGCTTCCCTCTCTCCCTCTCTACCCCTCCCAGCAGTGTTTTGCTTTATGAAAACCCAAGAACCAAGTTGGCAAAGACACCACCTCCACAAAGGGCAGACATGGGGAGAAAGTCCTTTGAAAAAGTGCCTTTAGTGAGAGGGGAGGAAGAGACTGACACTCACATCCCAAGGAAGTTCCAGTCCTTAACAGAAGCATGAAATATTCAAATGATGAAAAGCAAGACCTACAACCAAGACTACTTTACCCAGCAAGGCTATCATTCACAATTAAAGAAGAGATAAAGAGCTTCCCAGACAAGAAAAAGTTAAGGCAGTTCATTACCATCAAACCAGTACTACCAGAAAATGTTAAAGAAACTTCTTAAAGAAATAAAGGAATAAAAATGGTCTTAGTGATAAATGACTTTCTCCATAGGTGAGATTATTCATGAGTTGCCTCTGGAACACCTATATTTCATCTCTTTAGATCACAATATTTAAGAAGCTGGCTAGAAAGGGGCCTTAGTCTATGGCCTTAGAACATTTCCTTTGCATGAGAAAAATTGTGCTATTAAAGGAATCAAAGTAGACTAGTAAGGATCAGACCTGAGACACATTAACCAATAAAATAAATGGTCTTTTTAATACATATTTAAGAATTTTGCCTGTTTGAGAGAACTTTGTCAGTGGTGAGTCAATTTTTTCTAAGTTCTATTTAATGCCTACATGGTTATGGTAAATGAAATGACTAAAATATTTTATCTTATCTTGTTTAATTTACTCAAATTTATTTGGCCATCACTTAAACATGCTTATTTCTTGACTATAGGCCCAGTGCACAAAATTCATCCACAGGTGGGTCCCTAGGCCAGCAATCAGGGCCAATCAGGGCCAGGCCAATCAGGTGCTTCCTTGCCTCTGCCCCTCCCCCCCGCCTCCTTTTCTTACTGCCACACTGCCACCGTGTCTGGTGCCCACCGCCAGGCACCCCCAGTTCCCCGTCCCAGCCCGGGGGCCAGGGAGAGGGGCCACAGGAGTTTGGTCAGCAAGGGAGGTTGGCTGTGGGAGCGCGCTGACCACCAGGGGCCAGCTCCGGCATTGAGTGTCTGCCCCCTGGTGGTCAGTTCATGTCATAGCAACTGGTCATTCTGTTGGTTCAGGCATATATCCTATCTAATAATAGACAAATATGGTAATTGACCGTACCTTCGCTACGCCCCATAGGCTAATCAGCGCGATATGCAAATTAACCACCAACAAAGATGGCGGCTAATTTGCATACTGCAGGCAGGGCGGGCCAGGACGAGCCACCATCCGGGCCCTCATGTGCCGCCTAAGCCCCACCGCCAGCTGGGACCACCATGTGCGGCCCTGGGTGGGCGGGACCCCCGTCTGTGGCCCTGGGCGGGTGGGACCCCCATGTGCGGCCCTGGGTGGGCGGGACCCCCGTCTGTGGCCCTGGGCGGCAGGACTTGGGGGCACGATCGGCCCAAGGAAGCCCTATTCTTGCACCCCAACCCCCTGATCAACCCTGCCCTGTGTGTGACCGGGGCAGCGCCCCAACCCCCTGATTGGCCCTGTCCTGTGCACGACTGGGGGCGGCACCCCAACCCCCCCGATCGGCCCTGCCGTGTGCTCAACCTGGGGAGGTGGGGCAGGCACCTAGGGATTGGGCCTGCCATCTGCCACCCGGGAGCAGGTCTAAGCCAGCAGGTGGTTATCTTCTGAGGGGTCCCAGACTGTGAGAGGGCACAAGTGGGGCTGAGGGACACACACCCCTCCCCCCCCCCCCCCCCCCCCGCCCCACCAGTGCACAAATTTTTGTGCACCGGGCCTCTAGTATATATATAATCATCCAATCCAGTCACACTCTTTTAAACACTATTTGTATGCCCTCAACTCCCAAACATACATCTCCAACCGTGACCTTTCTCCTGAACTTCAAACTCATCTATACAGACACCTACTCAACATCTCTTCTTGAGTGACTAAATGGACATTCCAAACTCAATACATCTTCTCCCCAAATCTGTTCTACCATTAGCCATGCCCAAATCTGTTGATAGAATATTATCCTCCTAGTGTCTGAGGCAAAAACAAGGAGTCATCTTTGTCTATTCTTTTTCTTTTACATCCACTTTTTTTTAAAACCAAATTTTTTATTTGTTTGTTTTTATTTTTTTGATTTCAGAGAGGAAGGGAGAGGGAGAGAGAGAAACATCAATGATGAGAAAGAATCATTGATCAGCTGCCTCCTGCATGTCCCCCATCGGGGATCGAGCCCACAACCCAGGCATGTGCCTTAACCAGAATCCAACCCAGGACCCTTCAGTCTGTAGGCCAACACTCTATCCACTGAGCCAAACCAGCCAGGGCTACATCCACTTTCAACCAATCCAATCCTGTTGGTTCCACCTCCAAAATATATCCAGAATTGCCCAGCCAATTTGGCTCAGTGGTTGAGCATCAACCCATGAACTAGGAGGTCAGTATGATTCCCAATCAGGGCACATGCCCAGTATATTTATATATATCCAGAATCTGACCACTTTTCATCACTACTGTTGCTATCTCCTGGGTCCAAGCTTCCATAATCACTGGAAAAATATCTTTGGGTGAGGATTAACAAAATAATTATTAATTAATTAAAAGCTTACATAAGACTTTTAATGTGGCACCTAAACCTCTAAAGAAAGATTGAGTTGATGCATGAAGACCATTGCAGTTCTAGAAAAACGAACCTGGCAGTACTATACACAATCTGTGACATGAAATTCTAGACCTAGATCCTGCTATCTATGGACTAACAAAGTGACTTTCTTTTTTATTTATTTTTTATTTTTTTTTAGTATATTTTTATTGACTTCAGAGAGGATGGGAGAGAGAGAGATAGAAACATCAGTGATGAGAGAGAATCAATGATGGGCTGCCTCCTGCACACACACACACACACACACACACACACCCGGGAATTGAGCCCACAACCCAGGTATGTGCCCTGACTGGGAATGGAACTGTGACCTCCTGGTTCAGAAGTTGACACTCAACCACTGAGCCACACCGGCTGGGCCAAATTGACTTTCAAAATAACCAATTTTTAGGAGAAACTCACAACAACAATTTATGTTCTCTAAGGTATTGAGCTTGTCTTCTAAAGTTCTGATTTGCAAAGTTCTGGAGGAAAAATGGTCTTCCAGAGACTTCTGGCTAGAGCTCTTCCAGCCCCCCACAGTAAAGAACAGAGGTGGGGAGGAAGGACAGGGATTATTTATTAATCACAAAAATAATGGACTTGAAATTGCAGGCCTGCACTCCCCCAACAAATCAGCAGCTGAGGGATATGTACCAAAGGCTGCTTAGAACAAAACACTGAGTCATTGCTCAGACGGGCAGGAAGCTAAACTCGGAATCCGAACTTTGCCAGGAAGGCCACATTGAATCTGAAACCAGAAAGAGATGGAAAAGTCATAAAGAACATGAACAAAAAGACAAAGAGCACAGACTTGAGATGTTATGATGTATAATTACAAAGTAAAAAAAGGATATTAAGAAGTCAAAAAAAAAAAAGAAGTCAAAACTAGCCCTGGCTGGTGTGGCTCAGTGGATAGAACGTCGGCCTGTGGGCTGAAGGGTCCTGGATTCGGTTCCCGGTCAGGGCACATGCCCAGGTTGCAAGCTCAATCCCTATTGGGGGGCATGCAGGAGGCAGCGGATCAATGTTTCTCTCTCTCATCGTTGATGTTTCTATCTCCCTCCCTCTCCCTTCCTCTCTGAAATCAATAAAAACATTTTTTAAATATAGTTACTTTTTTAAAAAGAAGTCAAAAATAGAGAAGTTGGGGAAGAACATGGGGCTAAGAAAAAATTACAAACCTAAGCAAAGAAAGATTACTTTGGTGTCCATATGTCGGAGTCTTGAACTGACAAGCCGTTTTCCTGCCGAAGAGAGAAACAGGCTAGCTGGTGCCTGCGCTCATGTGAAGCTCCTGTACTGAGGGTCTGCACTCCACTGATAGGAAACCAGCAGTAGTGGGAATAACATCAGCAAAAAGTAGAAGAGCCTCTGCTTTGGCTATTTGGCTACTTGTAGGTAATTCATAAATGCAAATAAGAAATACAGCAACTCTCAGCCCTAGCCGGTGTGGCGCAATGGATAGCGCATTGGCCTGTGCACTGAAGGGTCCCGGGTTTGATACCGGTCAGACCATGTACCTTGGCTGCAGGCTCGATCCCCAGTGGGGCTGTGCAGGAAGCAGCTGATCGATGATGTTCCTCTCTCATTGATGTTTCTATCTCTCTATCCCTCTCCCTTCCTCTCTCTCTAAAAATCAATAAAACATTTTTTAAAAGTTTTTAAAAAAGAAATATAGCAACTATCAGAGGTCACCATGGATATCAGAACACAATGGATTTCACAATTCTTACACAATTAGCTATAAATGAGGACCGATGAGTGTGAGTGGGAAGGACGGAGGCACAGCACGGACGGATGTGCAGAACAGGGAGATGATGTGTGTGGCAAACGTCTGTCATGTGAAGCGATCACCTTGAGAAGGGCAATGGCTGCGTCAGGAGCTGGCGGCCTCAGAGGGCTTGCCGGGAGCCGGTCCATCCTTGCTGTTTCAAAGGACCTGGCATATATGGCATACTGTTCTTAATATGTTTGCTCACCTTGGCACTATGTGTTTTAACCAAGGTCTCCTCTCTGAGAAAGGTTGTTTCCCCAGGTAGGGATTTTCCCCTGAAGTTAGGGAGGGAATAAAACCCCTCAACTAAGTGCCAGGCAGGTAATTAATCACTTTAACTATGAACAATCATGCTTAAGCTACATAATCTTTACTCCCTGGAATGGAGATAAGAAACGCCCTAACCTTTGTAATAGAGATTGATAGGATTGAATCAACTGGTATAAATACAGATGTAACAAGACAGCAAGACACAGAACTTAGAACACAGAACTTAGATTGAGAGAACATGGCAAAAGATCCTGGACTGAACCTGACTACAGAAATTGGCAAGAGAACCTAAGTAGAACCTGGTGACTGAACCTGGCTGGAGAACCTGGATACAGAACCTGGCTGGAGAGAGAACCTAGCGAGGGAACATGGCCACTGAACCTGCCTGGAGAACCTAGCAAGAGAACATGGCCACAGAACCTGGCTGGAGAACCTAGCAAGAGAACATGGACACAGAACCTGGCTGGAGAACCTAGCAAGAGAACATGGACACAGAACCTGCCTGGAGAACCTAGCAAGAGAACATGGACACAGAACCTGGCTGGAGAACCTGGAGAACCTGGCTGGAGAACCTAGCAAGACAACTGGCCACAGAACCTGGCTGGAGATCCTAAGCAGAACTTCGCTGGAGATCCAGACCAGAACTTGGCTGGAGATCCTGGCTAGAGATCCTGGCTAGGCTGCTGATCAACTGAACGCTGTCTCCGTGTCATTCCTTCTTCACCAACTCCATCCACACCTTTGGGGACCCCTGGACCTGCTGGGGTTGGACTCCGGCAAGGGCTTTGCCCGGAAGAACAGGGGAATAGATGCGCTGATGTGATTCCTCTCTCAGAGCTGAGGTGCGGTCTACCCCATGGCACCCGGAAACCAGTGGGCAAGGGAGCGCCTGGGGTACGCTCCAGCCCCCTGGGCACAGAGCCGGCGGAGGGCGGCGTGGGGTCTAGAGGTGCAAACGTTCGAGAGCCAGAAACTTCAGACGTTTCTTCTTTAAGTAAAACACACGTGCTGTATTCAGATACTTTTGTCAGGTTAAGAAGGTTCCCTGCTGGTCCCAGCCAACATACTCTTCTTTTCGCATTTACTGAGGTGACTGTGGTTTCCTCCTTTCCTCTGTGAGGGCGTTGATGGGAATGGGGACGCTTTCTGAGGCAGAGCCATCTCTGGATTGTAAAGGTTAAATAGTGCTGGGTGTCCGTGTGTTATTGTATGCAAATAGTGGTTTATTGTGCTGATATTTTCTTTAGAGCTTTTGATATCCATATTTCAAAGTCACAATTTTTTTTCTTGAGCTGTATTTGACTGCATTTTTGTCAAGACTTCATTTTTATTTATTGAAACAAGTTGTATAAATAAAAATTGTAAATTTCCCAAAGACTTGGTAAAATGTGCTTATAAAGCCCTGAACGTGCCCTGGCCAGTGTTGTTCAGTTGGCTGAAGCATTGTCCTGTACACCAAAGGTGGTGGGCTCAATTCCCGCCAGGGCACATGCCCAGGTTGTGGATCCAGTGAGGATAGAAAATAAAAAATAATCAAAATAAATAACCCTCTGGACATAATGCATTATTTCAGAAGTAGGTTCTTTTTAAATTAAGCTGATTCAATTTGTCTTTAATGACTACTCCATCATTAGGGTTTTATCACTCTTTGTGAATCAATTTTGTTAAATTGTCATTTCTTTTTTTCTTTTATTTTTAAGTCCTCTTCTCTCTAAACCCAGCCACGCACTTGGAGTGGTTTCCCTGCCTCCTCAAACCCATGGACTAGGACCAGTAGATGCTCCGAATTTCCTCCAAATGTCCTCTCGCCTCTGCAGCAGCCCTGCGTGGCCCCAGACAAGTGACGCTTTGTCCAGACTCCACCCCCAGGGCCTCCCAAAGCCCTTCCCACCCAGTGTGCCCCACCCGTCTGACCATCACCCATGTGTTCAGGGTTCAGGATCTAGGAGAGGGCCGCACGCAAATGAAAGAGACAAGAAATAATAATTTGGGAATACTGGGGGGCCAGGCGGGCAGGTCCAGCTCAAGGGGAAGGACTTCCCCCCCCCCCCCCCCCCCCAGGCCTCACCAACCTTTTATTGATCTGGGATACACCCATAGCATAGCCCTTAGGCCGGCAATTCCAGTAACAGGCAGACTAGCCCATCAGCAAGGATTTACATAATAATAAATGGGGAAGTTGCTTCAGCTCCCATCTTCTGGACTAACAGTGGGTGCACAGCTCTGACCTTTGCCAGGGCTTCAAGGGTCACCAGCCTCCCGGGTTCCTTGTCCACACCCCTCTGCTGGTGAAGACAATAGGCAGCTTCCCACACACCCACTTGGTTTACGTCGTCATTCCTTTATATCGAGGAGGGCGGGTACTTAGTCCCTCCAGGATAGAGCGTGGGTTTCGGAACCACACTCCTAGCTTCTGTTTCCAGTTCGCTCTCCCGACAAGCTGAGGGCCGGGTAACCCGCTGGGCCTCTCCGTGGCATTTTGACCAGTAAAAGGGGTTGACAAGTCAAGTGTAGAGTTGGGCCAGACAGAGGCAGGAAGGCAGCTGTGGGTGCAGGCAGCTCTCCTTTGCTTCTCTCTTTCCCCCTAACGTCACCCAAACTCATCTCCCCGTGAGGAACTGACAGGAAGGAAATCAGTCACCAGGATGCCAAGGTCCTTGCTGAGGGGACTGTCCTGAATGCCCCATATAGTCCTCAGGGACCAGTAACGTCGCCCATAGCTGCAACTGCTCCTCAAACTGCTTCTGTATCCAGATTATTTGGAGGTTAAGTTCGGTGTGTTTTTTCTTACCAATCACACAAAACACACCTAGCAGCTTCCCAAAAAACTAAGCAAAAGGCAGCTCCAGGAATGTGTCTGGTCACTTTTGCTGGGTCCAACCCCAGCAGGTCCAGGGGTCCCCAAAGGTGTGGATGGAGTCAGCAAAGAAGGAATGACACAGAGACGAAAGGGCGAGGGCTACGCCCTCCATCTTACCCTGGATCCTCCATGTTGGGGCAGAGGCCATGTGCTCAGAAAAGTGCCTTCTTCCCGAGCCCAGGCCCCTGCTGGCCACGCCCGGGATTTCTTTGAACTAACCAATGACAAGCAAGGGATGTGCGAGCCATAGAGATGACCACATCCTGTGTAACAAGACCCGACTTGCGCCTGGCCAATCGGCAGGGCCACAGCCAGCTCCCCTCCCCTCACTATTAAAGCCCTGATTTTCTCACGGGTGGCATTCGGTTTCCGGTCGCTGCATCGACTGGAGGCCCGGGTCGGGTTAGCTAACTCAATAAAGGACCTTCTGCTTTTGCATCGGACTGGCTCCCTGGCGTGGTTTCTTGGGGATCTTGAATTCTGGGCATAACAAGAGACAGCATTCAGTTGATCAGCAGCCTAGCCAGGATCTCTAGCCAAGTTCTGGTTAGGATCTCCAGCCAAGTTCTGTGTCCATGTTCTCTTGCTAGGTTCTCCAGCCAGGTTCTCCAGGTTCTCCAGCCAGGTTCTCCAGCCAGGTTCAGTCACCAGGTTCTATCCAGGTTCTGTCTCTAGGTTCTGTGTCCTGTTGTCTTGTTACATCTGTATTTATACCAGTTGATTCCAATCCTATCAATCTCTATTCCAAAGGATAGGGCATTTCTTATCTCCATTCCAGGGAGTAAAGATTATGTAGCTTAAGCATGATTGTTCATAGTTAAAGTGATTAACTACCCGCCTGGCACTTAGTTAAGGGCTTTTATTCTCTTCCTAACTTCAGGGGAAAATCCCTACCTGGGGAAACAACCTTTCTCGGAGAGGTGACCTTGGTTAAAACACATAGCGCCAAGAAGGTGAGCAAACATATTAAGAACAGTATGCCATATATGCCAGGTCCCTTGAAACAGCAAGGATGGACCGGCTCCCAGGCTCCCCGTCCCGTCTCACCTCCTCTCTGGGCCTTCCCAACCACAGTGCCCCCCCCCTCAGCCCCCCCCCCCCCAACACCTGAAGTACCCTGAAGCTACCTCTTGTCTTCTTTTTTTATCAAATATATTTTTATTAATTTTCAGAGAGAGGGAGAGATAGAAACATCAATGAAAGAGAAACATCCATTGGCTGCCTCCTGCATGCCCCCTACTGAGGACCAATTCCGAAACCCAGGCATGCGCCCTGACGGAATCAAACCGTGATCTCCTGGTTCATCGGTCTACACTCAACCAGAGCCATGACAGCCGGGCGGGCCGGGCTTACAGATGTCTCCAATTTTCTACCTTTCTGCCCCCCTCAGCCCAACCCCTGCCCCACCCCAGGTCTTCCCCAGCTATTGTCTGTGTCCATGGGCTTACGCATAGGGGCTGTCAATTTGGTTTCTTGGGTTGGGTTCTGGTTGCACTTGTGTGACTTTGTGAAAATTCAACAAGCTATTGTCAGCTGGTAGTTGGAACCAATTCGATGCCAACAGGAATCCCCAAGTTGGGGTGCTGTGAAGAAGGAATTTTTGTCCAGTGTAAAAACAGATCAATTGTGATTCAGCGTGGCTGTGAGCAGCTAGACCTGACCCCTCACCTGCTCAGCTCCTCCATGGTCTGCTCCCCTGTGCTGACCTGCTCCCTGTGCTGACCTGCTCCCTGTGCTGACCTGATCCCCTGTGCTGGTCTGATCCCCTGTGCTGGTCTGCTCCCTGTGCTGGTCTGATCCCCTGTGCTGGTCTACACCCTGTGCTGACCTGCTCCCTGTGCTGACCTGCTCCCTGTGCTGACCTGCTCCCCGTGCTGATCTGATCCCCTGTGCTGGTCTGCTCCCTGTGCTGACCTGCTCTCTGTGCTGGTCTGCTCCCTGTGCTGACCTGCTCCCTGTGCTGGTCTGCTCCCTGTGCTGACCTGCTCTCTGTGCTGGTCTGATCCCTGTGCTGGTCTGCTCCCTGTGCTGACCTGCTCTCTGTGCTGGTCTGATCCCTGTGCTGGTCTGCTCCCTGTGCTGGTCTGATCCCTGTGCTGGTCTGCTCCCTGTGCTGGTCTGCTCCCTGTGCTGGACTGATCCCTGTGCTGACCTGCTCTCTGTGCTGGTCTGATCCCTGTGCTGGTCTGCTCCCTGTGCTGGTCTGCTCCCTGTGCTGACCTGCTTCCTGTGCTGGTCTGATCCCTGTGCTGGTCTGCTCCCTGTGCTGGTCTGATCCCTGTGCTGACCTGCTCTCTGTGCTGGTCTGATCCCTGTGCTGGTCTGCTCCCTGTGCTGGTCTGCTCCCTGTGCTGACCTGCTCACTGTGCTGGTCTGATCCCTGTGCTGGTCTGCTCTCTGTGCTGGTCTGATCCCTGTGCTGGTCTGCTCCCTGTGCTGGTCTGCTCCCTGTGCTGACCTGCTCCCTGTGCTGACCTAATCCCCTGTGCTGGTCTGATCCCCTGTGCTGGTCTGCTCCCTGTGCTGGTCTGATCCCCTGTGCTGGTCTTCACCCTGTGCTGTTCTGCTCCCTGTGCTGACCTGCTCCCTGTGCTGACCTGCTCCCCGTTCTGATCTGATCCCCTGTGCTGGTCTGCTCCCTGTGCTGACCTGCTCTCTGTGCTGGTCTGCTCCCTGTGCTGACCTGCTCCCTGTGCTGGTCTGCTCCCTGTGCTGACCTGCTCTCTGTGCTGGTCTGATCCCTGTGCTGGTCTGCTCCCTGTGCTGACCTGCTCTCTGTGCTGGTCTGATCCCTGTGCTGGTCTGCTCCCTGTGCTGGTCTGATCCCTGTGCTGGTCTGCTCCCTGTGCTGGTCTGCTCCCTGTGCTGGTCTGATCCCTGTGCTGACCTGCTCTCTGTGCTGGTCTGATCCCTGTGCTGGTCTGCTCCCTGTGCTGGTCTGCTCCCTGTGCTGACCTGCTTCCTGTGCTGGTCTGATCCCTGTGCTGGTCTGCTCCCTGTGCTGGTCTGATCCCTGTGCTGACCTGCTCTCTGTGCTGGTCTGCTCCCTGTGCTGGTCTGCTCCCTGTGCTGGTCTGATCCCTGTGCTGACCTGCTCTCTGTGCTGGTCTGATCCCTGTGCTGTTCTGCTCCCTGTGCTGGTCTGATCCCTGTGCTGACCTGCTCTCTGTGCTGGTCTGATCCCTGTGCTGGTCTGCTCTCTGTGCTGGTCTGATCCCTGTGCTGGTCTGCTCCCTGTGCTGGTCTGCTCCCTGTGCTGACCTGCTTCCTGTGCTGGTCTGATCCCTGTGCTGGTCTGCTCCCTGTGCTGACCTGCTCACTGTGCTGGTCTGATCCCTGTGCTGGTCTGCTCCCTGTGCTGGTCTGATCCCTGTGCTGGTCTGCTCCCTGTGCTGGTCTGCTCCCTGTGCTGGTCTGCTCCCCGTGCTGACCTGCTCCCTGTGCTGACCTGCTCCCTGTGCTGACCTGATCCCCTGTGCTGGTCTGATCCCCTGTGCTGGTCTGCTCCCTGTGCTGGTCTGATCCCCTGTGCTGGTCTACACCCTGTGCTGACCTGCTCCCTGTGCTGACCTGCTCCCTGTGCTGACCTGCTCCCCGTGCTGATCTGATCCCCTGTGCTGGTCTGCTCCCTGTGCTGACCTGCTCTCTGTGCTGGTCTGCTCCCTGTGCTGACCTGCTCCCTGTGCTGGTCTGCTCCCTGTGCTGACCTGCTCTCTGTGCTGGTCTGATCCCCGTGCTGGTCTGCTCCCTGTGCTGACCTGCTCTCTGTGCTGGTCTGATCCCTGTGCTGGTCTGCTCCCTGTGCTGGTCTGTTCCCTGTGCTGGTCTGCTCCCTGTGCTGGTCTGCTCCCTGTGCTGGTCTGATCCCTGTGCTGACCTGCTCTCTGTGCTGGTCTGATCCCTGTGCTGGTCTGCTCCCTGTGCTGGTCTGCTCCCTGTGCTGACCTGCTTCCTGTGCTGGTCTGATCCCTGTGCTGGTCTGCTCCCTGTGCTGGTCTGATCCCTGTGCTGACCTGCTCTCTGTGCTGGTCTGATCCCTGTGCTGGTCTGCTCCCTGTGCTGGTCTGATCCCTGTGCTGACCTGCTCTCTGTGCTGGTCTGATCCCTGTGCTGGTCTGCTCTCTGTGCTGGTCTGATCCCTGTGCTGGTCTGCTCCCCGTGCTGGTCTGCTCCCTGTGCTGACCTGCTCCCTGTGCTGACCTGATCCCCTGTGCTGGTCTGATCCCCTGTGCTGGTCTGCTCCCTGTGCTGGTCTGATCCCCTGTGCTGGTCTACACCCTGTGCTGACCTGCTCCCTGTGCTGACCTGCTCCCTGTGCTGACCTGCTCCCCGTGCTGATCTGATCCCCTGTGCTGGTCTGCTCCCTGTGCTGACCTGCTCTCTGTGCTGGTCTGCTCCCTGTGCTGACCTGCTCCCTGTGCTGGTCTGCTCCCTGTGCTGACCTGCTCTCTGTGCTGGTCTGATCCCTGTGCTGGTCTGCTCCCTGTGCTGACCTGCTCTCTGTGCTGGTCTGATCCCTGTGCTGGTCTGCTCCCTGTGCTGGTCTGATCCCTGTGCTGGTCTGCTCCCTGTGCTGGTCTGATCCCTGTGCTGGTCTGATCCCTGTGCTGACCTGCTCTCTGTGCTGGTCTGATCCCTGTGCTGGTCTGATCCCTGTGCTGGTCTGCTCCCTGTGCTGGTCTGATCCCTGTGCTGACCTGCTCTCTGTGCTGGTCTGATCCCTGTGCTGGTCTGCTCCCTGTGCTGGTCTGATCCCTGTGCTGACCTGCTCTCTGTGCTGGTCTGATCCCTGTGCTGGTCTGCTCCCTGTGCTGGTCTGATCCCTGTGCTGACCTGCTCTCTGTGCTGGTCTGATCCCTGTGCTGGTCTGCTCTCTGTGCTGGTCTGATCCCTGTGCTGGTCTGCTCCCTGTGCTGGTCTGCTCCCTGTGCTGACCTGCTTCCTGTGCTGGTCTGATCCCTGTGCTGGTCTGCTCCCTGTGCTGACCTGCTCTCTGTGCTGGTCTGATCCCTGTGCTGGTCTGCTCTCTGTGCTGGTCTGCTCCCTGTGCTGGTCTGATCCCTGTGCTGGTCTGATCCCTGTGCTGGTCGATCCCTGTGCTGGTCTGCTCCCTGTGCTGGTCTGCTCTCTGTGCTGGTCTGCTCCCTGTGCTGACCTGTTCCCTGTGCTGGTCTGCTCTCTGTGCTTGTCTGCTCCCTGTGCTGGTCTGCTCCCTGTGCTGGTGTGATCCCTGTGCTGGTCTGATCCCTGTGCTGGTCTGCTCCCTGTGCTGACCTGTTCCCTGTGCTGTTCTGATCCCTGTGCTGACCTGCTCTCTGTGCTGACCTGCTCTCTGTGCTGGTCTGCTCCCTGTGCTGGTCTGCTCCCTGTGCTGGTCTGCTCCCTGTGCTGGTCTGATCCCCTGTGCTGGTCTGATCCCCTGTGCTGACCTGCTCCCCTGTGTTGACCTGCTCCCCTCTGTGCCAGTGGGCTCTGGCCTGGCTGATCTGCTTCTCTCTGTTCGAGAGAGACAGCTTCTGTCTTTCAGGTCATACAAGGAGACACAGTCCTCCATTTTAGGTAGGAAAGGAAAATTCAAAGAGGAGCTGGCTTATATCGATAGAAATTCCTACCCCTGGTCCCTGATTGGTCCATCCTCATGCAATTGAGGACTCTAAATTTTCACAGTTTGATTGATGCAGGAGGCACTGCCCTGATTGGTCAGAATAGAGTTGCCCCCTCAGTCCAGCCCTGGTTGGTCAGAGCTGTGCAGCTCCAATGGGATGGGGAACTGCTTCCTAAGGTCGGCTCAGATGCAGGAACCCAGTGCGGAGGCAGGGGCTCCATGCAGGCTTCTCTGTGTGAGGCCCCGGGTGGAAATGGTGCCTGAGCGCTGCTTTTCTTAAAAAACTTGAGCCCAGCAGCCACCAGGAGCCCTTCTTGGGAGGTGTCTTCTGTCTCAGGACCCACACTCTGTACAGTCAATATCCACTTAATGTCTTTGTTAGGTTCCTGGAAACTGACTTTAAGTGACGCGGCATAAACCAATTGGACCCTTGGCAAGTGATAGACACAAGAGTTGAGGTCCTGTGTCATATTTCCGGTCACAAAGACATCACCAAACTCCTAAATGAAGACCCAAATGCTTCCAATATGAAACATTGAAATATGAGCTATGCGTACATTTAAGAAAAATGAATAAAAACAAATAGGATAATGATTTTCCAACCTGCTATTCAAGTTGAGGGTGCGGGTGGCTGAGCTTGTCCCGTCAGCTCAGGGGACAAGTCAGTAACCTGCTCTGGACAGGACACCTTCCGTCACAGGCCACTCACACCCACACCCGCCCTCCCTTGGGGTGGGACAATTCAGTCAGGCCGGGTAACCGAACTGCACGTCTTTGGGAAGAAACCAGAGTCCCCAGAGAAAACCCTCTGGAAATACCAGAGTATGTTCCTTGTCTGGCACTCATTGACTTCCCACGATCCTTTCGAAAGAGAAGTTTCAGGGCCTCTAGACCAGCGGTTCTCAACCTGTGGGTCGTGACCCCTATGGGGGTTGAACAACCCTTTCACAAGGGTCGCCTAAGACCATTGGAAAAAACATATATAATTACATATTGTTTTTGTGATTAATCACTATGCTTTCATTATGTTCAATTTGTAACAATGAAAATACATCCTGCATATCAGATATTTACATTACAATCCATAACAGTAGCAAAATTATAGTTATGAATTAACAATGAAAATAATTTTATGGTTGGGGGTCACCACAACATGAGGAACTGTATTAAAGGGTCGTGGCATTAGGAAGGTTGAGAACCACTGGTCTGGAGGCTCACACGGGTAGAAATCAGGTGATCTAGTTGATGACAATGCAGCTTCGTCCTCCTCCTGTGCTGGCATTCAAGTCTCACTTGAGGTAGATGGATGTAGGAGTGGATGCTGCTGACCTGTGGGAAGACTTAAAGACTGTGCCTGTAAAGGGCTTTTTGAGTTGTTTAAAGGCCTGCCCAGGTAAATGAGGGCTGTTCCCGAAAGCTCTGGGGCAGAGTCCATGTTAGCTGACTGTTTTAATTATTGGGATTTTTTTAAAGGCAAATAGGGACTGTGAGTTAGGAGACAGGGGTATACAAAAAAGAGGCATCCTTGAGATTTAGTATTGTAAACCACGCTGTGTCCTTTGGAATTGGGTAAGTGAAGTATGAGGGTTAGGGACAACTGGTTGGATAGGAATTACTGTCTTATTTATTTGTTACTAGAGGCCTGGTGCACAAAATTCGTGCACTGGGGGTTGTCCCTCAGCCCAGCCTGCAACCTCTCCAATCTGGGACCCCTCGGGGGATGTCCGACTGCCGCTTTAGGCCCGATCTGTCTGACTGCCAATCCCATTGGGCCTAAACTGGCAGTTGGACATTCCTCTCACAATCCGGGACTGCTGGCTCCCAACCGCTCACCTGCCTGCCTGCCTGATTGCCCCTAACTGCTTCTGCCTACCAGCCTGATCACCCCCTAACCACTCCCCTGCCAGCCTGATCAACACCTAACTGCTCCCTTCACAGCCCGATTGACCCCAACTGCCCTCCCCTGCCAGCCCGATTGCCCCCAACTGCCCTCCCCTGCAGGCCTTGTTGCCCACAACTGCCCTCCTCTGCTGGCCATCTTGTGGCTGTGGGTGCCGCCATCTTTGAGGGCGTGGCAGCCAATTAGCATATTCCCTCCTTATTGGCTGGGCTGTGGGTGCCACCATCTATGCAACAGTGTGAGGGTCAATTAGCATCTTCCCTCTATATTAGATAGGATAAGTCCTGAACTAGTCCTTCTTTCCCATTTGGCTTTTGATCCCCTAAGATGGGGGTATTGCAAGGACTATAACAAGGTTTCAATAAATTTTGGACTTCTAAAGCAGACAGCCTATTAAAATAAATATTGAGTCCTTCTAGAGCAGGGGTGGGCAAACTTTTTGACTCGAGGGCCACAATGGGTTCTTAAACTGGACCAGAGGGCCAGAACAAAAGCATGGATGGAGTGTTTGTGTGAACTTATATAAATTCAAAGTAAACATCATTACATAAAAGGGTACAGTCTTTTATTTCAATAGTTTTATTCATTTCAAATGGGCTGGATCCGGCCCGCGGGCCGTAGTTTGCCCACGGCTGCTCTAGAGCCTCAGGGTTGAGAGGACAGTGTTTCTGATGTGAATGTGAGGCTTTTTGCAGGATCAGGAAGGCACGGGAAAGGAACAACTTACCCCAGCTGCACCCTAAGGCTGAGAAAAGATCTCTTTCTTGGCTTCCAGACATGCCTGTAATGGCTACGGCCTCTGCAGATGATTTACCAGGGTTTGGGAGGAGCACAGAGGAGGTGGCTCCAGCATTGGGGAGGAAATTAATTTCCTCCCCCCCCCCCCCCCACTGTCAGGCTTACCCGGGGCTCCTGGGTGGAGGAGGCAGTCCTTTGAGGAGCTGAGTTGGGAGACCCTGGGCCCTGTCAGTCCTGCCGGGCCAGATGGTCGCCAGCCCCAACCCAAGGGACCTCTGTCTTCCGGTGGTTTCCAGGCAGAACAGGACTTCGGGAGCCACCACGCCCTTTGGGGCCACTCCTGCGCGTAGTCCAACCGGCCTACAGTTGTAGCGGGCGACCAGGACCGACTGTTCTCCTCCGGGCTCTAACTGGGGCCCTTGCCTTGCTGAACTTGCTGAAGCGCGGTTCTGGTTCTGGCCCGGCTTCCCCTGCTTTTCCTTTTTCCTCGTTCTGGTTTTTATTATAGAACACAGAGGTGCTAACTTTCAGGAGAGTCTTTAAATATTTTGGGGACGAATAGCCAATTCTTGTAACCGCCCGATGACTGGGACAGCCTGAGTGATAAATTTGTCCTTTAAAATTAGTTGTCCCAATTCTGAATCCGAGGTAATGTTGGCGCGCCTAACCAACGCCCCCCTGAGCCTTCCAAAAGGGCCAAGGGCTTTCCTCAGCCTCTTGCTCAATGGCAGTTAACTTAGAGTAATTAATAGGCTTTGTTTTATTATGTTTGAGACCTTCTATGATACAGAACTGGCAATGTTTTATTTTCTGTTTCTCAGTCTCAGGACCCCATTGAGGATGTATGGGGGGGGGGGGGGAGGAATTGTTTCTTGTCCTGTTAAGAAATCTCTATTCCTTTCCTCAGAATTCTTTATTCCCCCAGCATAAGTTAGAAAGTGATCATTCCCAAATGTTCTTGCTTTCTAGTATACGCTGCCTTTCAGTGGCTGAAAGGGTCAGGCTTTATATGAGCACTCAGAGCCCAGCGCATGATTCAAATCGCACGGCACCACCCACTCCCTCTCCGGCCCTTGAAGCAGCCATGGCCGCTGCCGATCAGGCCCTCCCCCAGCGCAGGCGCCCAGAGGCCCCTGCCACCCGCCCCCTGAGCGCGCAGCCTCCTCCTGTCGGGTCAGCCCGTTATGGCGTCCCGGTTAATTAGCATATTTCTCTATTTTTATATAGATAGATGATATCTCTATATAAGAGATCAAATACTTGAATGAGGTGTTGGAAGACTTCAACATATTTGTCAGGGTCTTCTGAGCACTTATCTAAATCATTTTTAATATGTTCCAGGGTGAGAAGGGGATCTGGGCTAAGGTATGACCAGGCCCTTCATCTATCTTGAGGCAAATTAAGGTTGGCTTGGGGCGGGGCATGGCCTCCGCCTTCTCCCTCAGTGGACTTGGGTTGTTATTGCCAGAAGTGAGGGACTTACTTTACAGTTCTTGTATAAATCTGGCCTGTCCCTTAGGGCAGTGGTCGGCAAACTGCGGCTCGCAAGCCACATGCGGCTCTTTGGCCCCTTGAGTGTGGTCATGGAGTTTCAATCGCACTGTACGCGCGCCCGCACGTGGCAGTTTGTGGAAGAGCTACACTCAAGGGGCTGCAATTTGCCGACCACTGCCTTAGGGTAAAGGAAGTTTGGACATATGGGACTTTTAATCATTTTCCATTTTTTCTATTGAAAAAGTTAAAACCTCATTCTGGGGCAGTTTTTACTATTCTTTGGTTGGTGCTGAGGCAGCCAAACTTGAGGGCAGAGAGAAATCAGGCTTTTTTTTAAGGTTTGTGGGTCAAACTTATCCCAATTTTTCAGGGGCTGTATTTCACGTAATATGACGGCACGCTTCCCATTAGAAGAAAGAAAAGGAAATGTGCAAGCACATCCAGCATCCTTGAACCCACAAAAGATGTCCCGCATCGACTGTGTGCGCCCCTTTGGTGGGGGCAGGGCCACGTCCCCCTCCCAACCAAGGGTACCTCCTCTCCTGGCCAAGGGTGTACCATGGGGTGAAGACCTCGCTCGTCAGTCTGGAGTGAGTGGCCCTTTCTGTGTACGGCTGCAGAACAGGTTGTCGGGCGGGTGGACCGTATTTACCACCCACTCCTAGGACCCGAGCTCACGCAGAGGTCATGGGTCCCTCCCCTGTTTCGTGGGGGAAGGTGTATAGCCCGTGTCTTGCTCTCAGGCCCCTTGTCTGTGATTGAAAAGGGCCTGAGCTGGCCGTAATGTTTTGAAGTACCCACTGAGCTGGATGGGTTGAGGGGTCCATTCTAGGATGAGGAGTTAAGAGAGTTTACACAGTACCTGGAACCCTGGTTCGGCCAGTATCCAGGAAATATAAACAGCGCCAGTCCCCACCCCTTGTATGCCCTCGTCATTAAGGATTTTTCCTCTGCCTCATTTTTGGAGAAAGGATGGAATCTATTTCTGGCCTGATTTAATACTTTAAACTTCCTGCTCATTGGCTTAACTTTTAGTTTTTACTGACCCTTAATTTCTGTTGTTTTATTTCCAAATCTTAAAAATGCTATCTTTAAAATTTTATCTCCTTTTAAACAGGGCAACCAACTTGGTTGCTCCCCCGAAAAAACACTGGGAAAGGGACACGCTGGTTGACTCTGCAGGGAACAGTGTGGGTAGAAGGCACACCTTCTTGGTTTTTGTTAATGCTGAGTATTGGTGGAAGGATTTTTATTTCCCCCTTTTCAAGCTTAAATTTACCCCCGAATAGCTAGTGCTCATCTGTCTATTTCACTCAGGTATGCTGGGAGGGGGTACCACCTTCTATATACACTGAGTGGCCAGATTATTATGACCACCTTACGTTTGTAGGCAAATTAGCTATAATTTCACGCTGAAGTTGCTAGGGGGCCAGACCATTATAAATAGGGAAGCAGGTTGTTTACCACAACGGGAGAAGTAATTTTTTTTCTGAAAATATGGGTAAACAATGCGATTTATCAGCCTTTGAACGTGGGATATATATTTATACACTGAGTGGCCAGATTATGATGACCACCTGACGTTTGTAGGCAAATTAGCCGTACACTGCATCGTATGGGATATGGAAGCCAAAGGCCTGTTCGAACACCTTTGCTGTCTGCAGTTACCAAGATAAAACGTCTCCAATTCACACAGGAACACAAGGATTGGACAGTCGAGCATTGGAAAAAAGTCATGTGGTCCGATGAATCACGTTTCCAGTTGCATCATGCAGATGGCAGAGTGAGAATGTGGCAGAAACAGCATGAAAGCATTCACCCCACATGCATGAGTACAGCCCTTCAAGCTGGTGGGGCAGTGTTATGGTTTGGGGCATGTTTTCCTGGCATGATTCGGGCCCTTTAATTTGTGTGGAACAATATCTGAATAGCACAGCATACCTAAGTATCGTTGCTGATCAGGTTCATCCTATCATGCTGATGGCGTATCCCAATGGAGATGGCTTCTTCCAACAAGACAATGCGCCATGTGCTCGTGCTGTGCAGGAGTGGTTTCAAGAACATGAGGGAGATTTACCTTGCTTAGGTGGCCCCCACAATCACCAGATCTCAATCCAATGGAGCATTTGTGGGACGAAGTTAAAAGAGCCGTCGGGCAGCTGGTTCCACAGCCATCAGATCTCACAGAACTGGACAGTGCTATTCATCAGGCATGGTGTCAGACTCCTCGCATCCCCTTTCAACATCTCGTGGAGTCAATGCCAAGAAGAATCACCGCAGTATTGAAGGCAAAAGGTCGCTCAACGAAGTACTGATGGGTGGTCATAATAATCTGGCCATTCAGTGTATATACTTTATAATTCCCTGAAGTTCTATAAATCCTCACTTCGTTCAAAGATATGACCTACTTAGAAGCCTGCAATTTAGAGTAAGTCAGAGTCCTTTCCATGGGTTTTTCTAAAGACTTGAATATGCCAAAATAAAGCAATGGCTATCTCATATGACAAAATTCAAAAATGGCATGGTTATAGATTTGTTTAAAATGTAATTGATAAAAACCTTTACTTTAAAACATTCAGAGATAACAAACTTCTAGTACAACAAACATTTGTATATAAAAAATAACATGTGGCATATGGCTTATTGCAGACGATGCACTGAACATTGAAAACCACAACCTCTGATATGTGAAATGCAAATACACAGAGCGTCACTGACCGATGCAGGGAATTAGCTCTTTTGCCCTATGTTTCTGTGTTGGAAGCTACCCATTGTCTACACTATCAGGAAAGTGCTGGTGTACCTTGAGCTCCGGTTCTTGCTATTCATCACTTTGAATATTTCTTGCCACTCCCTTCTGGCCTGCATTAACAAGGAACCAGAATGCTGGTGGACCTTGAGCTCTGGCAAGGGCCAAAGCTATGCACTGATTGGTTAGTCGAGACAATGCTGGCTCAATCAATTTCCTGACCAAATAGCCTGACTAAGGGCAATATGTGTATCTAAAATTGAATAAAAGGTTGGCAGGCCCTGGGCACCAGTAAAGTCTTTCTTCTTGAGAAAGACTCTCCACCTGGCCCCCCAATTTCCAAATAATTATTTCTTGTCTCATCTCGTCATTTGACCGCGGCCCTTCTCAGATCCTGAACCCTAAGCCTGTTTGAACTTGGCTTTGAGTTTGTGTAAGTTTTCTGAAGCAGATTGAAACTTTATAACATTAAAGTGTACATATTCAAATAGAACACCGTATTGACTTTTATGTGACAGAGCTTCCTCATGTGACTGTAAGCACATTGGCTTGGTCTAAGTTAGTTCAAAACTATTTCTTTCAGGGAGAGAGAAAAAGTCTTTGCATCACCTCAGGGCCCTTGGGGTGTCACAAAGCTGTCTCTCAGTTAAATTCTCGAAATATTACATTCAGGAAAGCTCTCAAATATATCAATTTAAAGATTATTAAAACTTAACCGGTTTTAACATTAGGTATTTGGTCTTGACCACAGAATTAATCCTTTTCAGTCTGGCTAGTACATTGTTATATTCTAGTAATGCCACAGGGTACAGAATACACTTTGAATTGCAGGGAAAATGCTGGAGGACATGCCTCCTGCCTGACTACTCCCTGGCTGCCGTGGGCGGAAGCGACTGAGCTGTGACCGCCCCACAGCCAGCCTCATTTCTGCTTCCACTGACCTGCGTGGTTTGGCAAGTGCCACCTCTCATTCTGTCACTTTGAAACCTAAAAGCCACTTTTAAAGCTACCCCTTTTTCCTTTTCCTCCTCCCGCTTTGTCCCAGATGAGGGAGATAAGGTCTTGTTAACTACAGACCGGCTACAACTTAGCTAGTGATCTGGCCTTTGTTTAAAGTTCCCTGGGCTAACATATGCAACCTTTATAAATTTTATACTTTCAAATTAGTCTTACAATCTTAAAATCTTAACCCAGCACAGCAAAATGATACACCCTTGGCACAAAGCCCACACAGAGCAGAGACAGAGGGCTCCCTACGTTCCTAAAAACGGCAAAGAGCAAACTAAGCTAGCAAAGATTGTTAGTCACCGAGGTTATCTTATAGACACACAGGCAAGTCTCTCAAAATTCAAACACTGAACTTCTGGCCGCTGATGCCTTCAAGTTCTTGCAATCCCTGCTGCACATTTGGCATGTCCACAAGCAGCCGGACCCCCAGCAAAGTGGGAGGTGCCCCATCTTTAAACATATTGATGTTCCAAACATCAACAGACAACACTCTTATACACAACATTCACAAGCGCACACAACCCGCAGGCACCACAGAACGTCCTCCGTGAAAAGGCATCAAAGCAGAGCAATGTCTCCTGTCCCTGGTTTGGGGACTGACCCGCCCAGAACCTCAGTATTTCCCCAGTGGACTATTTTGGCCCATTGCTGTAATAACGTCATGGTCGTAAGGAAACCTCTCTAATGTGTGGAGATAATTAATGTGTGAAATGTTTGCTGTGTGAGGAGCCCAATACACTGTAACTTCCAAAATGCGGTGAACGCCCCACTATCCTGATGTGAAAGCCCTGAGCCCTTAAAGCGTAAACACCCTGCTCCTAGCAAAGGCACACCGTCTGGCCCACACTGATGACTCAAGTTGTTTACCACGGGCTACATAAGACCAGATTTTCTCCAGTGGACGTCTCCTGCCCGATGAGAGGAGGACTCCACGTCACTCTGTGAGACGAGCCCCTAACTGACTGCCCTGCTGTGAGCCTGACCCAACTGCGGCCGCCTGTCTGTCTCCGTCTTCGTCGTCCGTCTTTCGGTGTGCACCACCGGGTGGCCTTTGCCGGAGCCTAGGACCCACTAGGAACAGGTAAATAAACCCTGTGTGACTGCATACTAACTCTGTCTGTGTGCTCATGTGTTCCGGTTCGGCTCAGCTGTCTAGGTTTGAAGTACGAGGGGACAGGCCGTTATTGCTGACTCCTGGTCACCTGCATTTGTCCCACTAAGTCTAGACAGATCATTAATTAATTGGGGCATAACTGGGCACCCATACGTGTGACTTGCTGGTTGCCTCGCATACATTCCCCTTGTGTCATTTTCGCCTCCTCCGCAGAAAAACAGTCTCGGGCCTGATCTGTAGCATCCGTAAGGAGATGGGGCTCAGGCCAAGAGGCCACCCAAAATCAGGTGGGGTGCGCCTCCCCTGAAACCAGCCATTCCTCTACATGGGTACAAAAGTCCCAGAAGCGTCCCCAAATTGTGAGAAACGGCCCAACTGTCCAAATTCCAAATGACGGACTGGGGAACAAAAACACGGTGAAGGCTCCCGAGAGCGGGCGCCCATTTCAAAGGATCACAGTAAAGGCGAGAAGCAAGCACCCTAGGACCTAATGGCTAACCCGGGAGCTGGGCCTGGCTGTGGAGCTGAATTCCCCGACAGGCGGCACTTCCACAGGTGGGGGCAGAGCCGCTGAGGCCTGTGCTTAACTCCTGCTACCCCTGATGGGAAGAGCGAGGGCCATGCTCCTATGCGCAGGAGGGGAAAACAGAGGGCTACCCCCCCCCCCCTTTCTTAACTCTTGCCTAGAAGTGTTTCCCCAGGACCCTCACTAGAAAGGCCTGCACAAATGGAAACGAGGACTTCCGCTCAGTGGGTCCCGCACCGCGGAGGCCACGGGATTGGCTGGATACTGCGGACCTGACTGCCAGAGAGCGGAAGCGGTAAAGGCCGGTGAAAGGGGCAGTGAGGAAACGGCGGCTTTCAGGACGGCAGCGCCCATCACCTCCAGAATCACACGGGAGACCGGAAACAGAAGCACCTGGGGGACACTCACCTCTCACCAGGCGGAGCGCAGACTCCCCAGCTAATTCCCGCCCACGCGCCATGATGAGCTGAGCTGGGGAGGGAGCACGCGGTGTCCACAGCAGGCCGCTTCCCGGCTCTGGCTGAGGGAGTCCAGAACGAATCCACAGACGGAAGGTGGAGTGGCAAAGGGGGAGGTGACTGAAGAACAAGAACAGACCCCGCGTGGGGAGGGAAGACTCTCTCAGCACAGACCCCGCGTGGGGAGGGACAGAATCTCACAGCACAGATCCCACGTGGGGAGGGACAGACTCTCTCAGCACAGACCCCGCGTGGGGAGGGACAGACTCTCTCAGCACAGAATCCCCGTGGGGAGGGACAGACTCTCACAGCTCAGACTCCGCGTGGGGAGGGACAGACTCTCTCAGCACAGACCCCGCGTGGGGAGGGACAGACTCTCTCAGCACAGACTCCCGCGTGGGGAGGGACAGACTCTCTCAGCACAGACCCCGCGTGGGGAGGGACAGACTCTCTCAGCACAGACCCCGCGTGGGGAGGGACAGACTCTCTCAGCACAGACCCCGCGTGGGAAGGGACAGACTCTCACAGCACAGACTCCGCGTGGGGAGGGACAGACTCTCTCAGCACAGACCCCGCGTGGGGAGGGACAGACTCTCACAGCACAGACTCCGCGTGGGGAGGGACAGACTCTCTCAGCACAGACTCCCGCGTGGAGAGGGACAGACTCTCACAGCACAGACTCCCTCGTGGGGAGGGACAGACTCTCTCAGCACAGACTCCCGCGTGGGGAGGGACAGACTCTCACAGCACAGACCCCGCGTGGGGAGGGACAGACTCTCTCAGCACAGACCCCGCGTGGAGAGGGACAGACTCTCTCAGCACAGACTCCCGCGTGGGGAGGGACAGATTCTCACAGCACAGACCCCGCGTGGGGAGGGACAGACTCTCACAGCACAGACTACCGGGTGGGGAGGGACAGACTCTCTCAGCACAGACACCGCGTGGGGAGAGACAGACTCTCTCAGGACAGACCCCGCGTGGGGAGGGACAGACTCTCTCAGCACAGACTCCGCGTGGGGAGGGACAGACTCTCACAGCACAGACTCTGCGTGTGGAGGGACAGACTCTCACAGCACAGACTCCGCGTGGGGAGGGACAGACTCTCACAGCACAGACTCGGCGTGGGGAGGGACAGACTCTCTCAGCACAGACCCCGCGTGCGGAGGGACTGACTCTCACAGCACAGACTCGGCGTGGGGAGGGACAGACTCTCTCAGCACAGACTCCGCGTGGGGAGGGACAGACTCTCACAGCAAAGATTCCCACGTGGGGAGGGACAGACTCTCATAGCACAGATTCCCACGTGGGGAAGGACAGACTCTCACAGCACAGATTCCCACGTGGGGAGGGACAGACTCTCTCAGCACAGATTCCCACGTGGGGAGGGACAGACTCTCACAGCACAGATTCCCACGTGGGGAGGGACAGACTCACAGCACAGATTCCCACGTGGGGAGGGACAGACTCTCACAGCACAGATTCCCGCGTGGGGAGGTACAGACTCTCTCAGCACAGACTCCGCGTGCGGAGGGATGGACTCTCACAGCACAGACTCCGCGTGGGGAGGGACAGACTCTCACAGCACAGACCCCGCGTGGGGAGGGAAAGAATCTCTCAGGAGAGACTCCTCGTGGGGAGGGACAGACTCTCACAGCACAGACCCCGCGTGAGAGAGGGACAGACTCTCTCAGCACAGACTCCGCGTGGGGAGGGACAGACTCTCACAGCACAGACTCCGCGTGGGGAGGGACAGACTCTCACAGCACAGACCCCGCGAGGGGGAGGGACAGACTCTCTCAGCACAGACTCCGCGTGGGGAGGGACAGACTCTCAGCAGAGACTCCGCGTGGGGAGGGACAGACTCTCACAGCATAGACCCAGCCTGCGGAGGGACAGACTCTCACAGCACAGACTCCGCGTGGGAAGGGACAGACTCTCCCAGCACAGACTCCGCGTGGAGAGGTACAGACTCTCTCAGCACAGACTCCGCGTGGGGAGGGATGGACTCTCACAGCACAGACTCTCACAGCACAGACCCCGCGTGGGGGAGGGAAAGAATCTCTCAGCACAGACTCCGCGTGGGGAGGGACAGACTCTCACAGCACAGACTCCGCGTGGGGAGGGACAGACTCTCTCAGCACAGACTCCGCGTGGGGAGGGACAGACTCTCACAGCACAGACCCCGCGTGGGGGAGGGACAGACTATCTCAGCACAGACTCCGCGTGGGGAGGGACAGACTCTCACAGCACAGACCCCGCGTGGGGGAGGGACAGACTATCTCAGCACAGACTCCGCGTGGGGGAGGGACAGATTCTCACAGCACAGACTCCCCGTGGGGAGGGACAGACTCTCTCAGCACAGACTCCGCGTGGGGAGGGACAGACTCTCTCAGCACAGACCCCGCGTGGGGAGGGACAGACTCTCACAGCACAGACTCCGCGTGGGGAGGGACAGACTCTCTCAGCACAGACCCCGCGTGGGGAGGGACAGACTCTCTCAGCAGAGACCCCGCGTGGGGAGGGACAGACTCTCACAGCACAGACTCCCGCGTGGGGGAGGGACAGACTCTCCCAGCACAGACCCCGCGTGGGGAGGGACAGACTCTCACAGCACAGACCCCGCGTGGGGAGGGACAGACTCTCACAGCAAAGACACCGCGTGGGGAGGGACAGACTCTCACAGCACAGACCCCGCGTGGGGAGGGACAGACTCTCACAGCACAGACCCCGCGTGAGGAGGGACAGACTCTCACAGCACAGACACCGCGTGGGGAGGGACAGACTCACACAGCACAGACTCCGCGTGGGGAGGGACAGACTCTCACAGCACAGACACCGCGTGGGGAGGGACAGACTCTCACAGCACAGACTCCGCGTGGGGAGGGACAGACTATCTCAGCACAGACCCCGCGTGGGGAGGGACAGACTCTCACAGCACAGACACCGCGTGGGGATGGACAGACTCTCACAGCACAGACACCGCGTGGGGAGGGACAGACTCTCACAGCACAGACTCCGCGTGGGGAGGGACAGACTCTCTCAGCACAGACCCCGCGTGGGGAGGGACAGACTCTCACAGCACAGACCCCGCGTGGGGAGGGACAGACTCTCACAGCAAAGACACCGCGTGGGGAGGGACAGACTCACACAGCAGAGACTCCGCATGGGGAGGGACCGACTCTCACAGCACAGACACTGCGTGGGGAGGGACAGACTCTCTCAGCACAGACTCCGCGTGGGGAGGGACAGACTCTCACAGCACAGACTCCGCATGGGGAGGGACAGACTCTCTCAGCACAGACTCCGCGTGGGGATGGACAGACTCTCTCAGCACAGACTCCGCATGGGGAGGGACAGACTCTCTCAGCACAGACTCCGCGTGGGGAGGGACAGACTCTCTCAGCACAGACTCCGCGTGGGGAGGGACAGACTCTCTCAGCACAGACCCCGCGTGGGGAGGGACAGACTCTCTCAGCACAGACTCCGCGTGGGGAGGGACAGACTATCTCAGCACAGACCCCGCGTGGGGAGGGACAGACTCTCTCAGCACAGACCCCGCGTGTGGAGGGACAGACTCTCTAAGCACAGACCCCGCGTGGGGAGGGACAGACTCTCTCAGCACAGACCCCGCGTGGGGAGGGACAGACTCTCTCAGCACAGACTCCGCGTGGGGAGGGAAGACTCTCTCAGCACAGACCCCGCGTGGGGATGGACAGACTCTCTCAGCACAGACCCCGCGTGGGGAGGGACAGACTCTCACAGCAAAGACTCCTCGTGGGGAGGGACAGACTCTCTCAGCACAGACCCCGCGTGGGGAGGGACAGACTCTCACAGCACAGACCCCGCGTGGGGAGGGTCAGACTCTCTCAGCACAGACTCCGCGTGGGGAGGGAAGACTCTCTCAGCACAGACTCCGCGTGGGGAGGGACAGACTCTCTCAGCACAGACCCCGCGTGGGGAGGGACAGACTCTCACAGCAAAGACTCCGCGTGGGGAGGGACAGACTCTCTCAGCACAGACCCCACGTGGGGAGGGACAGACTCTCACAGCACAGACTCCCGCGTGGGGAGGGACAGACTCTCCCAGCACAGACCCCGCGTGGGGAGGGACAGACTCTCACAGCACAGACCCCGCGTGGGGAGGGACAGACTCTCACAGCACAGACCCCGCGTGGGGAGGGACAGACTCTCACAGCACAGACCCGGCGTGAGGAGGGACAGACTCTCACAGCACAGACACCTCGTGGGGAGGGACAGACTCACACAGCACAGACTCCGCGTGGGGAGGGACAGACTCTCACAGCACAGACACCGCGTGGGGAGGGACAGACTCTCACAGCACAGACTCCGCGTGGGGAGGGACAGACTCTCGCAGCACAGACCCCGCGTGGGGATGGACAGACTCTCACAGCACAGACACCGCGTGGGGAGGGACAGACTCTCACAGCACAGACTCCGCGTGGGGAGGGACAGACTCTCTCAGCACAGACCCCGCGTGGGGAGGGACAGACTCTCACAGCACAGACCCCGCGTGGGGAGGGACAGACTCTCACAGCAAAGACACCGCGTGGGGAGGGACAGACTCACACAGCACAGACTCCGCGTGGGGAGGGACAGACTCTCACAGCACAGACCCCGCGTGGGGAGGGACAGACTCTCTCAGCACAGACTCCGCGTGGGGAGGGAAGACTCTCTCAGCACAGACTCCGCGTGGGGAGGGACAGACTCTCTCAGCACAGACCCCGCGTGGGGAGGGACAGACTCTCACAGCAAAGACTCCGCGTGGGGAGGGACAGACTCTCTCAGCACAGACCCCGCGTGGGGAGGGACAGACTCTCACAGCACAGACCCCGCGTAGGGAGGGACAGACTCTCACAGCACAGACCCCGCGTGGGGAGGGACAGACTCTCACAGCACAGACCCCGGGTGGGGAGGGACAGACTCTCACAGCACAGACACCGCGTGGGGAGGGACAGACTCACACAGCACAGACTCCGCGTGGGGAGGGACAGACTCTCACAGCACAGACACCGCGTGGGGAGGGACAGACTCTCACAGCACAGACTCCGCGTGGGGAGGGACAGACTCTCTAAGCACAGACCCCGCGTGGGGAGGGACAGACTCTCTCAGCACAGACCCCACGTGGGGAGGGACAGACTCTCAGCACAGACTCTGCCTGGGGAGGGACAGACTCTCACAGCACAGACTCCGCGTGGGGAGGGACAGACTCTCTCAGCACAGACCCCGCGTGGGGAGGGACAGACTCTCACAGCACAGACCCCGCATGGGGAGGGACAGACTCTCACAGCAAAGACACCATGTGGGGAGGGACAGACTCACACAGCACAGACTCCGCGTGGGGAGGGACAGACTCTCACAGCACAGACACCGCGTGGGGAGGGACAGACTCTCTCAGCACAGACTCCGCGTGGGGAGGGACAGACTCTCACAGCACAGACTCCCCGTGGGGAGGGACAGACTCTCTCAGCACAGACTCCGCGTGGGGAGGGACAGACTCTCTCAGCACAGACCCCGCGTGGGGAGGGACAGTCTCTCTCAGCACAGACTCCGCGTGGGGAGGGACAGACTCTCTCAGCACAGACTCCGCGTGGGGAGGGACAGACTCTCACAGCACAGACTCCGCGTGCAGAGGGAGGGACTCTCACAGCACAGACTCGGCGTGTGGAGGGACAGACTCTCACAGCACAGACTCCACGTGGGGAGGGAAGACTCTCTCAGCACAGACTCCACGTGGGGAGGGACAGACTCTCATAGCACAGACTCCGCGTGTGGAGGGACGGACTCTCAGCACAGACTCCGCGTGGGGAGGGACAGACTCTCACAGCACAGACCCTGCGTGGGGAAGGACAGACTCTCTCAGCACAGACCCCGCGTGCGGAGGGACGGACTCTCACAGCACAGATTCCCGCGTGGGGAGAGACAGACTCTCTCAGCACAGACTCCCGGGTGGGGAGGGACAGACTCTCTCAGCACAGACTCCGCGTGGGGAGGGACAGACTCTCTCAGCACAGACCCCACGTGGGGAGGGACAGACTCTCACAGCACAGACCCCGCGTGGGGAGGGACAGACTCTCACAGCACAGATCCCGCGTGAGGAGGGACAGACTATCACAGCACAGACACCACGTGGGGAGGGACAGACTCACACAGCACAGACTCCGCGTGGGGAGGGACAGACTCTCACAGCACAGACACCGCGTGGGGAGGGACAGACTCTCACAGCACAGACTCCGCGTGGGGAGGGACAGACTCTCGCAGCACAGACCCCGCGTGGGGAGGGACAGACTCTCACAGCACAGACACCGCGTGGGGATGGACAGACTCTCACAGCACAGACACCGCGTGGGGAGGGACAGACTCTCACCGCACAGACTCCGCGTGGTAAGGGACAGACTCTCCCAGCACAGACTCCCGCGAGGGGAGGGACAGACTCTCTCAGCACAGACCTCGCGTGGGGAGGGACAGACTCTCTCAGCACAGACTCCGCGTGGGGAGGGACAGACTCTCTCAGCCCAGACTCCCGCGTGGGGAGGGACAGACTCTCAGAGCACAGACTCCGCGTGGGGAGGGACAGACTCTCTCAGCACAGACCCACGTGGGGAGGGACAGACTCTCTCAGCACAGACTCCGTGTGGGGAGGGACATACTCTCACAGCACAGACTCTGCGTGGGGAGGGACAGACTCTCACAGCACAGACTCCGCGTGGGGAGGGACCGACTCTCACAGCACAGACTCCGCGTGGGGAGGGACAGACTCTCACAGCAGAGACTCTAGCGTGGGGAGGGGCAGACTCTCACAGCACAGACTCCGCGTGGGGAGGGACAGACTCTCACAGCACAGACTCCGCGTGGGGAGGGAAGACTCTCTCAGCACAGACTCCGCGTGGGGAGGGACAGACTCTCACAGCACAGACTCCGCGTGCGGAGGGACGGACTCTCACAGCACAGACTCCGCGTGGGGAGGGACAGACTCTATCAGCACAGACTCCGCGTGGGGAGGGACAGACTCTCTCAGCACAGACTCCGCGTGGGGAGGGACAGACTCTCAGCACAGACTCCGCGTGGGGAGGGACAGACTCTCACAGCACAACCTCCGCGTGGGGAGGGACGGACTCTCACAGCACAGACTCCGCGTGGGGAGGGACGGACTCTCACAGCACAGACTCCGCGTGGGGAGGGAAGACTCTCTCAGCACAGACTCCCCGTGCGGAGGGATGGACTCTCACAGCACAGACTCCGCGTGGGGAGGGACAGACTCTCACAGCACAGACCCCGCGTGGGGGAGGGAAAGAATCTCTCAGCACAGACTCCGCGTGGGGAGGGACAGACTCTCACAGCACAGACCCGTGTGAGGGAGGGACAGACTCTCTCAGACTCTCACAGCACAGACCCCGCCTGTGGGAGGGACAGACATCTCAGGAACACAGACTCCGCCTGTGGGAGGGACAGACTCTCACAGGCACAGACCCCGGTGGGGAGGGACAGACTCTCACATACAGACACCCGCGTGGGGTATGTACAGACATCTCATACACTCCGCGTGGGGGGAGGGAACAACTCTCACCAGCACAGACTTCCTCGTTGGGAGGGACGTACTCTCATAACAGCACAGTACTCCGCGTGGGGAGGGACAACTCTCTCAGCACAGATCCGTGTGGGGAGGGCCGGACTATCTCAGCACATACCCTCGTGGGAGGGACAGACTGTCTCAGCACCAGGACCCCGCGTGTGGAGGGACCGATCTCTAAGCACAGACCCCGCGTGGGGAGGGAAGGCTCTCTCAGCACCGACCCCGCGTGGGAGGGACAGGACCTCTCAGCACCGGACTCCGCGTGGTAGGTAGACTCTCTCAGCACAGAACCCGCGTGGGGATGGACAGACTATCTCAGCACAGACCCCGCGTGGGGAGGGACAGACTCTCACAGCACAGACTCCCACGTGGGGAGGGACAGACTCTCTCACAGCACAGACCCCGCGTGGGGAGGGACAGACTCTCTCAGCACAGACTCCGCGTGGGGAGGACAGACTCTCTCAGCACAGACTCCGCGTGGGGAGGACAGACTCTCTCAGCACAGACTCCGCGTGTGGAGGGACAGACTCTCTCAGCACAGACCCCGCGTGGGGAGGACAGACTCTCACAGCAAAGACTCCGCGTGGGGAGGGACAGACTCTCTCAGCACAGAACCCACGTGGGGAGGGACAGACTCTCATCAGCACAGGACCCGCTGTAGGGGAGGGACAGACTCTCACAGCACAGACCCCGGTGGGGAGGGACAGACTCTCACAGCACAGACCCCGCGTGGGGAGGGAAAGACTCTCACAGCACAGACCCCGCGTGAGGAGGGACAGACTCTCACAGCACAGACCCCACGTGGGCAGGGACAGACTCTCAGCACAGACTCCGCCTGGGGAGGGACAGACTCTCACAGCACAGACTCCTCGAGGGGAGGGAAGACTCTCTCAGCACAGACTCCGCCTGGGAGGGACAGACTCTCTCAGCACAGACCCCCGCCTAGGGAGGGACAGACCTCTCACAGCAAAGACTCCGCATGGGGAGGGGACAGACTCTCTCAGAACAGACCCCGCGTGGGGAGGGACAGACTCTCACAGCAAAGACTATCCGCGTGGGGAGGGACAGACTCTCTCAGCACCGACCCCGCGTGGGAGGGACAGACTCTCTCAGCACAGACCCGCGTGGGGAGGGAACAGACTCCTCTCAGCACAAGGACAACGCGGGGGAGGGACAGACTCTCTCAGCACAAGACTCGCATGGGGAGGGACAGACTCTCTCAGCACAGACCCCGCGTGGGGAGGGACAGACTCTCACAACACAGTCTCCGCGTGGGAGGACAGACTCTCTCAGCACAGACCCCGCGTGGGGAGGGACAGACTCTCTCAGCAGAGACCCCCCGCGTGGGAGGGACAGACTCTCACAGCACAGACTCCCGCGTGGGGGAGGGACATACTCTCCCAGCACAGACCCGCGTGGGGAGGGACAGACTCTCACAGCAAGACCCCGCGTGGGAAAGGACAGACTCTCACAGCACAGACCCCGCGTGGGGAGGGACAGACTCTCACAGCACAGACCCCGCGTGAGGAGGGACAGACTCTCACAGCACAGACAACTCGTGGGGAGGGACAAGACTCACACAAGCACAGACTCCGCGTGGGGAGGGACAGACTCTCACAGCACAGACTCCGCGTGGGAGGGACAGACTCTCGCAGCACAGACCCGCGTGGGGATGGACCAGACTCTCACAGCACAGAGCAACCGCGTGGGGAGGGACAGACTCTCACAGCACAGACTCCGCGTGGGAGGGACAGACTCTCTCAGCACAGACCCCGCTTGGGGAGGGACAGACTCTCACAGCACAGACCCGCGTGGGGAGGGACAGACTCTCACAGCAAAGACCCGCGTTGGGAGGGACAGACTCACCATCACAGACTCCGCGTGGGAGGGACAGAACTCTCGCAGACAGACCCCGCGTGGGGAGGGACAGACTCTCTCAGCAAAGTCCTCCGCGTGGGGAGGGAAGACTCTCTCAGCACAACTCGCGTGGGGAGGGACAGACTCTTAGCCAGACCCCCGCGGGGGAGGACAGACTCTCACAGCACAGACTCCGCTTGGGGAGACCGACTTTCTCAGACAGGCCCCCGTGGGAGGACAGACTCTCACAGCACAGACCCCGCTAGGGAGGACAGACTTCACCGCACAGAACCCGCGTGGGGAGGGACAGGCTCTCACAGCACATACCCCGGGTGGGGAGGACAGCCTCTCACAGCACAGACACCGCGTGGGGAGGGACAGACTCACACAGCCAGGACTCCGCTTGGGAGGGACTACTTCACAGCACAGACCACGCGTGGGGAGGGACAGACTCTCACAGCACATACTCCGCGTGGGGAGGGACAGGCCTCTAAGCACAGCCCCGCGGGGGAGGACAGACTCTCTCAGCACAGACCCCACGTGGGGAGGGACAGACTCTCAGCACAGACTCCGCCTGGGGAGGGACAGACTCTCACAGCACAGACTCCGCGTGGGGAGGACCGCCTCTCTCAGCACAGACCCGCGTGGGGAGGGACAGACTCTCACAGCACAGACCCCGCGTGGGGAGGGACAGACTCTCACAGCAAAGACACCATGTGGGGAGGGACAGACTCACACAGCACAGACTCCGCGTGGGGAGGGGACAGACTCTCACGCACAGACACCGAGTGGGGAGGGACAGACTCTCTCAGCACAGACTCCGCGTGGGGAGGGACAGATCTCACAAGCACAGACTCCCCTTGGGAGGGACAGACGCTCTCAGCACAGGACTCCGCGTGGGGAGGGACAGACTCTCTCAGCACAGGAACCCGCGTGGGGAGGGACAGTTCTCTCTCGCACAGACTCCGCGTGGGGAGGGACAGACTCTCTCAGCACAGACTCCGCGTGGGGAGGGACAGACTCTCACAGCACAGACTCCGCGTGCGAGGGAGGGACTATCACAGCACAGACTCGGCGTGTGGAGGGACAGACTCTCACAGCACAGACTCCACGTGGGGCGGGAAGACTCTCTCAGCACCAGACTCCACGTGGGGAGGGACAGACTCTCAAAGCACAGACTCCGCGTGTGGAGGGACGGCTCTCAGCACAGAATCCGCGTGGGGAGGGACAGACTCTCACAGCACAGACCCTGCGGGGGAAGGACAGACTCTTCAGCACAGACCCCGCGTGCGGAGGGGACGGACTCTCACAGCACAGATTCCCGCGTGGGAGAGACAGACTCTCTCAGCCACAGACTTCCGGGTGGGGAGGGACAGACTCTCTCAGCACAGACTCCGCGTGGGGGACAGACTCTCTCCGCCCAGACACAGTGGGGGGGACCAAGACTCTCACCGCAAGACCCCGCGGGGAGGGACAGGACTCCACCGCCACAGATCCCGCGTGAGGAGGGACCGGCTATCACAGCACCGACCCCACGGGGGAGGGACCGCTCACACAGCCACAGACTCCGCGTGGGGAAGGGACAGCCTCTCACAGCACCGACCACCGCGTGGGAGGGACCTACTCTCACAGCCCACAGACTCCGCGGGGAGGGACAAGACTCTCGCAGAACCGACCCCGCGGGGGAGGGTACAGGACTCTCACAGCACAGCCACCGCGTGGGGATGGACAGACTCTCACCGCACCCCAGACACCGGTTTGGGCGGGACAGACTCTCACCGCACAGACTCCGCGTGGTAAGGGACAGACTCTCCCAGCACAGACTCCGCGTGGAGAGGTACAGACTCTCTCAGCACAGACCACGCGTGGGGAGGGACAGACTCTCACAGCACAGACCTCTCGTGGGGAAGGACAGACTCTCACAGCACAGACCCCGCGTGGGGAGGGACAGACTCTCACAGCACAGACCCCCGCGTGCGGAGGGACGGACTCTCACAGCACAGACTCCGTGTGGGGAGGGACAGACTCTCACAGCACATACCCCGCGTGGGGAGGGACAGACTCTCACAGCACAGACCCAGGGAGGGAGGGACAGACTCTCACAGCACAGACCCCGCGTGAGGGAGGGACAGACTCTCTCAGCACAGACTCCGCGTGGGGAGGGACAGACTCTCACAGCACAGACCCCGCGTGAGGGAGGGACAGACTCTCTCAGCACAGACTCCGCGTGGGGAGGGACAGACTCTCACAGCACAGACCCCGCGTGGGTGAGGGA